>NC_046977.1:14820386-15120386 GCF_009769545.1 Cyclopterus lumpus | reverse complement strand
GTGAGCTGAATGCTCCGAGCCATTGATTGGCTGAGCACATCTGTTTCAAATGCGTTCCCCGGACAACTACGGGTCACGTGATTTAGAGTTGTTATTTTCCTATTTCCGGCTAAGTCTTTCATTTTTGTTTTCTAAATTCAACATTTTTTTAAAAATGTGTTCTTTACAGCAACGAAAATATTCAGTGAACACGTTTGTTTTCCCCCAAAACAAGAACCGTGCTGGCTTGTTTCACAAAAAGAATGATCACAATCCGGAAGTTAATGCATTTACATGTGTTTTCATTCTCTGCATTTAACCCATCCTTAGTTATTAAGGAACCGTGGGCTGCAGTGAACCCCAGATTACTCTCACGTTATTTTCTGCACTACATCCCCAATTCATTGTCACTGTTGTTGTTTTTATATTGTACATACATGTTGCTACTCTGTTGTCTTTAATGTCTTTTTATATTTATCTATATGTGTCATTTAAATATGTATGTACGACGAGAGCGTACGTGTTACCGGAGTCAAATTCCATGTATGTGCACACAAACATGGCCAATAAAGCTGATTCAATTCAATTCAGTTTATTTTGTATAGCCCAATATCACAAATTACAAATTTGCCTCAGAGGGCTTTACAATCTGTACACATACGACATCCCTGTCCCAGGACCTCACATCGGATCAGGAAAAAACTCCCCCAAAAAATAACCTTTCACAGGGAAAAAAGGGAAGAAACCTTCAGGAGAGCAACAGAGGAGGATCCCTCTCCCCGGATGGACAGAAGCAATAGATGTCATGTGTACAGAATGAACAGCATTTACAAAGTTACATAAACACATTACATGAATATGATAATGTATGAATGGAGCTCCAATCCATGAAACAGAAGAAAGTAGAGAGGAGGGGGGGCTGGGCACATCAGCAGGGCCAACGCGGGAGGCCGGCTCACCAGGCATCAGACACCGCCAGGTCCAATGGACCCTATGAGGTGTGTGATTCTGATTCTGATTATGTTGTTTGGTTCTGTTCCTCTCTCCTCTTCT
This sequence comes from Cyclopterus lumpus, assembly GCF_009769545.1. Taxonomy (NCBI): domain Eukaryota; kingdom Metazoa; phylum Chordata; class Actinopteri; order Perciformes; family Cyclopteridae; genus Cyclopterus; species Cyclopterus lumpus. The sequence goes on along the minus strand of NC_046977.1, from coordinate 15,119,354 downwards.
CTATCTCCTTTTGTATGAATGCATGTCCCATCAATGCACATTACTAACTCTACTTCTTCCCCTGAGTTTTTGTGCTTTCTCTCTCTATTGCTTGTTGCATTGCAATTAGTATTGCCAATACCATTACTGCTTTTCTTATCATTATTATTCTACTATATCCACTGTTGCTGTTATTATTGGTGTATCGATGTGAGGTCCCGGGACAGAGGATGTCGTAAGTGTACAGATTATAAAAGCCTCTGAGGCAAATTTGTAATTTGTGAATACTGCTTTACAAAATAAATTGAATTGAATTGAAATAACGACTTGATCGCCCTACATTCCCCAAAACAGCCATTCTGCTGTCTTCAAATTGCTCTACTTTGAATATGCAGCTATATTGTGTGTCCGGGGATCAATATGTGGAACTCTTTACCTACAAAACTCAAAATGCTTTGGAACTAAAGTTGAATCAGCAATGTATAATAATAATAATACATCGAATTTATATAGTGCTTTTCAAAACACACAAATACGCTTTACATAAGGCATAGACATCCATCCATTATCACCCGCTTATCCGGGGTCGGGTCGCAGTGGCAGCAGGTTCAGCAGGCCGACCCAGGCTTCCCTCTCACCCGCAACACTTTCCAGCTCATTCTGGGGATCCCGAGGCGTTCCAAGGCCAGCCGGGAGATATAATCCCTCCAGCGTGTCCTCGGTCTTCCCCGGGGCCTCCTACCAGTTGGACGTGCCCGGAAAACCTCTAATGGGAGGCGTCCAGGAGGCATCCTGACTAGATGCCCGAACCACCTCAGCTGACTCCTTTGGACACGAAGGAGCAGCGACTCGACTCCAAGCTCCCCCCTGATGTCCGAGCTCCTTACCCTATCTCTAAGGCTGAGCCCGGCCACCCTACGGAGGAAGCTCATTTCGGCCGCTTGTATCCGAGCATAGACATACAAAACTAAATAGAAAGACAAAGAGCAAACAAACAAACAAACAAATAGAACAGTTCAGGTAAAAACTTGAGAAGCTCTGAGGAATGAGTCATATAGTGGAGGGTAGAGTGCAGGGGTCAGCAGGTGAAGGCGAGTTTGAAGAGGTTGGTTTTGAGGGCTTGTTTGAATGATGAAAGGGTGGGAGCATGGCGGATGTGAATGGGGAGGGCGTTCCAGAGGGGGGGGGGGGCAGCAGCTGAGAAAGCCCTGTCACCCCAGGTCCAGTGCTTGGTCCTGATGGTCTTCAGAGTGTTTGCACCGGCGGACCTGAGGCAACGGGTTGGGGCTTGGAGGGGGAGGAGGTCTGAAAGGTAGGGAGGGCCCATGTTGTTTAGGACTTTGTAAGTGTTGAATAGTATTTCAAAGTCTATCCTGAATTTGACCGGGAGCCAGTGAAGGTTGTGTAGGACCGGGGTGATGTGGTCATAGCGGCGGGTGGAGGTGAGCAGTCGAGCAGCAGAGTTCTGAACATACTGAAGTTTGTTGAGAATTTTGTTAGGAGAGCCAAAGAGGTGCTGTTGCAGTAGTCAAGTCTGGAGGTTACGAGGGCATGGATAAGAATTTCAGTGGTGGCAGAGGACAGGGAGGGCCGGAGGCGTGCAATGTTCCTGAGATGAAAGAAGACAGTTTTGGTGATGTGGTTGGTGTGGGGTAGGAAAGAGAGGGTGAGGTCAAGGATGATACTGAGGTTGTGGACCTGGGTGGAGGGGGTGACGATGGAGCCATCATGACCTGGGTGGAGGGGTGACGATGGAGCCATCAATATCGAGAGCCAAGGTCTGGGCTGAGCGGGTAAGGGAGTCGGGCCGAATGTAGTCATGAATGAGCTGGGGCTTGTCATTGAGTTTTATGGTGTTTTTAATACCATTGTTTGTCTTGTATTTGTATAAAGGCACAAGGAAATTGTGATTAGTATGTAATACACAAAAAAAGAGCAGCTCAGACATGGTATCAGGAGACAGTATTACATTATCAGGATTAAAAAAACTGATCAGGACTGGAGACATCCCTACTTTTGGAGACTTTTGCTCTGGTGCCCCCTGAACCCTGTGCCTAGACCTGTTGAGTATCCCATTCCGGTATGATGGACCTGTACTATTAATTTCATTGACCTGTTCGAGGGGAGACACAAGAACCATGTCAAAGAACAAGGTAAGACAACATCGCAGCTCAACAGTGAACGTATAAACGTCTTTTGGGGCGGGGGGGGGGGGGGGGGCTGGAGTTTACGAGGAGCATTTGAAGGCAACGCATTCTCTCCAACTTGTTTTTTGATCCAACGTTATGGACGTCCGATCCTGGTCACGTGAAGACAGATCGATACGCAACAGCGAGGCGATGGTCCGTCTACTTGGGTGAATGAAGTAGGTTTTACTTGTTTTGCAATGGCCTGTAATCATTCGTTGCTACACGCCTGCCTTCCAATCAGAGGATCACAGTTTCCGTGACGTCCACCGGAAAAAGAAAGGACGCAAACGCACCACGTAAAACAAAACAGATGCGGCCACAAATCAGCGACAGAGGACGTCGACCGAAGTGTCCCCCAGTGCTCCCAGGCGGAGCGGAGTCTGCGCTTCGTGAGAGGACTGGAACCGGAGGCGCACACCACGACTTCCCTAGACGGCCCTAGATAGTCAGCCTCGAGAGAAACGGAGTCATTCCGTCGCCACTAAAGTTTCAAGAGAAAAGAACACCGTTTCTCAAACACACGGTAAGTGAACTATCGCCAGTGGAACATCGAGCCAGCGAGCAGAAGCGGTTGTTTGGGAAGTTTCTGGACGTAAACAGTGAAACACTAACGTAAACAATGTTAAAGTCACACCTGTGTGCTGACGGGGTTTAACGAGAGCCTCGACGTTAATGTAAATGAGACTTCGTTACAAAAAACACGTGTCGCTGAAAACTTTTATTTTATCGAGCTGTGTTAAGTTTAACATTGCCTATAAGTGAAATACGACTAGGTAATTGTGTAACAGACAAGTTGGCGACTAAATCATTTAAGACCGCCCAATCATATTCAATGTATTTCCTCTTTTAACAACAATCTGTCCAAACTAACAGACGATACAGAGACGATCTGTATTCTATTGGGCTAACCTAATCTCGTTGGCTAGGTCAAGGTTTTACGATTATTGTATCATTGCCTGCTTCACACTGCCGATGTTGGCATCCGTTCACTATGGTAATACTTATAACAGCACCGTGTTCTAAGTTATTGTCAATATATTTAGTGGGAACAAAAACAAAGAGCAGACAAAGCGTCGGTGTGCTATCAGCTAACCACTAGCATGCTAACGTTAGCAGGATCACGAGCATCTGCTCGCACAGTTAGCTGACGAGCAATTAGACTAACTCGCTCTTTGGTTGTCTGTCTTTTAACTCTTTTTTCGGTCAGGGGGGACACTGGTCCCCCTGACCGGAGCCACGTAGCGTGTTTTCTTTCCGACAGAAAGCTTTAGCATCCGCCGTTAGCTCGCTAGCATGACTCAGTGGATTTGGCGAAGTGACGCGACTGTGGCCCGGAGTTAGTCAGGAAGCAGCCGACATACATGGTACTGCTTATTTAAAACACGTATGCATTAGAGATGGTGTTGTTGAGCCTCCCGTTAGCATGACCCCAGGCCTACTAACGCTCCATGCTGGGGGTCAGCGACTGGCCGGAGCTTTTGTCTCCTGTGATAAACGTGCTCGTCTTATTTTGTCGATCTACAGGTGTTGAGCTGAATCTCGTAGCCATGTCCGAATGTATCAGTCCGACTTTCCTGCCGTCTTAACCATGTAGGATTGTGCAGACTCTTGTCCGATTCATATTACGTTTCCTCCGGGTGTTAGAGAGCTGATTGTCTTTGTCCGGAGGGGGTTGGGGGTTACTTCCGACGACGAGGATTCCCATTTTGGCACGACGGCAGCTCTGTTTGCAGGATTCTGGGGATTTGACTATAATTAGACGTGGTCACAGACCTGCTGTATTAAAGTAACCCGAGAGTGCACCTCCTGAGATCACGATGTCACATTGCACTTCTGTGACCGAGGAAAGCCATTACACACTTGTCCATGTGAGCCTGAAGCACTGCAGGCACACAAGACACATGGAGGTGCAGATTGCAGCGCTGTAGGGTCAACAGTTTGGAGGACTCTGATGTGATTACGTCCCTGCGTGGTTATCTTATCCCAGGCTTCAGACCCCTTTTCAAAGTCTTCAGTGATGAAGATTGAAAAGATATTGGCATACAATGCAAACAAACATATTTAAAATGGTATACGTTGCAATCTCTCCCCGAAACCACTATCTCGTGACTGACCTCATGTGATGATACTAGAGCTGTCTCTTGCCCTGAAGAAGACAGTGAGATGCGAGTGAAAGCTTTAAAAAAAAAAAAGGGGGGGGGGGTTACGATTATTTATCACGCATACTTATTTCCAATCCCTGCTTAGGTCATATAATTATCAGGTTTTAATTGTTGTGTTTTTTACTACTGAGGAAATAACTGAGGAAAATGGCTACTGTGCCTGGTGATGCATGGTTTTTCTAGGTAGACAGGGGCAACAATGCAGTTCTGACCTTGTCATATACAGATATTCATTTGTTCACTTAAGTCTGCAAACAAACAGCAACATCAAATATGAATATCCCATATTTTGATTGTTGGCTGTAATGCAGCTGAGTTTAGTTGAATCATGATATCGCAGTATTTTGCTGTCCAGACAAGAGTCACGTTTATCAGATTGATAAGTGACACACACCAACTTGTCTTTGTGCACAGTGACTCAGTAATGACACCTAATAATTCAAATGAATTCTGGAGATCTATTTATAACTTTTCAGGCCATTCCTTTACCCTGTATTTTAGTTTTACACACACTCATCCTTCCACCATGTGTCTTTGTTTGTATCCTCAGGGACACCAGGTGGCAGACATCATCATGGCCCAGGAGACCAATCAGAGCCCAGTCCCTATGCTGTGTGCTAATGGATGTGGTTTCTATGGCAACCCTAGGACTAATGGCATGTGCTCTGTGTGCCATAAGGAGCACCTGTCAAGGCAGAACAATGGAGGAGTCAGTACTTTGACTGCTCTTGGTAAGACCGGCTTTGCCCGACACACATTTTTTGATAATTGTTTTTGTTTGCATGTTGGCTAAAACTCCCAACCTCTGTGTCCAACTAACATGTGGTGAAATTTCCCACAGGCGGCAACAGTGGCTCCTTAGCTGAAGCGTCTGCCATCCAGAGGTTAGAGGCCACCTTAAATAATGCTGTCGCTGCTGCTGAGGTGGCCGCTGAAGCCGCTGCCTCTGCTGAGGCTGCTTCCGCCATGGCTCTTAGGTGAGGGGATCTCCCAGGGTGCATTACACTAGTTCAAACAAGCTTTCGGGGTTTCTATTTTGAAATGGGAAGATGAGATCAAAATGTCGACTTCAAAGCCTGTTTCAAAAACAACAATTTTTTTAATTAAAAATCTTGGTTTAACTTTAAATCAATTTGCCCCAAACTTTCAAACTTAAAATACGGAAGATCAAATATAAGATGCTAGCAAACAATGCAATGTTTTGTTAAAAAAAATGTTATCATTTTAAGCCTAGTCTTGCGAAACTCTGATTAGAACTAATCTTGGATTAAACTAATCCTTGTTGACTCAACCTAGCCTCCTTGCGTCCTAAATGTTAGTTCATAGTAACTTCCAGGGCGCTGACATTTATAGAAATGGACATAATCTGTAAACAAATTGTTTCCACTTACAAAGTCTTGAATGTCACATCGGTGGGTCATTCGTGTGGGCCTAAAGGCACCAATCACCCTAAAGCAGTACATCCTCAGTAGGATCTAATGAGACAGTTGAATAAATGAGAAATTTGGTTGTGTAATTTATTTTACGAACTTTGTCCTGTTTATCCTTTTGCAGTGGGGGTTCAGCTGCCATGTCTGTAACGCAGCAGTTGACTGAGATGAGCCTCTCCTGCGAGGAGAAAGGAGCATCGGGGAGCAAAGTAGAGCTCACAGAGCCAGGTGGGTTGGATGAAAATGTATATTTCTATTTGGTTATTAAGTATAAACTTAAATATTGACATTGTAATATACAATTGCCCATATCTAAATCTAATAATACGTTTTAGTGAGGGATAGAATTTCTCTTTTACACTTCTATGTTTGGAACTTTACTGAGTTAAATGGTTTTTTTCTTATGCGTCTCCAGTTTTGACTCAGCCCACGTCCTCGGCCTCTCATCCCTCCACTGCTGGCAGTGAGCAGTCTAAAGACCCAGAGCCCCAAAAATCCAAGAAGAATCGCTGCTTTATGTGTCGCAAAAAGGTTGGCCTTACAGGTAAGACCACCAACAGCCCACTGTCATTAGAAAGTGTCACAGGTTGGTTCTTTTTCTTGTGGGTCAAGTTCATAGTTTGGTTTACATCATTTAGGTATTTACAAGATGACATGTTCTTGTCAAGCGACAGCATTTCTTCCAGTTTGAACACCTGAGATTGACTCGCGATAGCAGCTGCTATGCAGCGTCTTCTGGCTCAAAATGCGAATGCAATGCAGCGCCACGCACAGCGAGCTCTCCTTATCTGCCATGTTGTCATGCAGTCCACAGCAGAATACGAGCAGCGGATAGACTTTAATTTTCACAATGGCTGAAAAAAATATAACACAACCTCGGATGAGTTCAGAAGTCATTAATTTCCACCTCTTCCTAAACCAAAAACATCTTTTATCAAGTTTTAAAGTTTCCCTTGAAGCTGAAGTTCCTATTTTGTGGGTCTTTCAATTAGTGATTTTTTTTTTTACTCAACTTTTTTGCATAAGGAATCCTGCAACAGATCAGTTAAGTCTAATGTGTCCAGCTGTTGTGGCTACCAAATGTTGACCTGTCTCTACCAGTCATTTTACAAGATGAGTGTTAGGGTTAACTTCCTGCCCCATGTGTGCCGGGATGTAAATGTGAGCGCTTTATTGATCTGACGCGACCTGTCCTCTGCTGTGGCCTTTCAGGTTTTGACTGCCGCTGTGGGAATCTGTTCTGTGGACTTCACCGTTACTCGGATAAGCATAACTGTCCGTACGACTACAAAGCGGAAGCTGCTGACAAGATTCGCAAAGAGAACCCCGTGGTTGTCGCCGACAAGATCCAGAGAATATGAAAAGGACTCTCAGTTTGACTTTGACCACTGGGATCTATAGGCTTTATTAAAAAAAAAAAAAATGGACTTGAGCCCGACCTTCTTCCCGAAGGACCCGTTTGTTTTTTCCCCCTCGTTTGTTTCACATTCAAGATTTTCTCCCCCCTTGCATGAAAGTTCACATCTTTTCAGCCTTCATTCTTGTTTTTGTGTGCTTCTAACACTTTTTTAAAGGGTTGTATATGAGGGGAGGTGGGGGTCCATATCATTGGAAGTGACTGCAGGAGGTTGCTGATGTAGGAGTCGTTGTGCCGACTGTTTTGTGACACAACCCGCCCGAGATCGCTTGAACACTGCCTGAAAAAGGGCTCGGACCCTTGGCCCTGTTTGGACTCCAACTTTTCCTGCTGTTCGCTGATGAAGCCGTCTCAGCCGTGCTTGCTCTCTGCTGGCTTGAGTAGCAAAATGTTTTTGTTTTTTTCCTGCCTCATCTGAACTCTGTGAGGTCAGAGTTTAGCCCTCCTTACTGGTCAGACTGGTGAGTTATCAGCCTCAAATGCTTCTTTGTGCCGCTGGAATCTCACCTCCCACCACCACACAGTGCAGACACACAAAAGAAGAAGACTTTGTTGCTATCCCTTTCCTGCCAGCTGGCTCGTATTCCTGCCCTCCTGCTGTGTTTGTGTATGCGGCACGAGAAACGCACCGTAGGTTTCACGATTTACTTTTTATTTTCTCCCGTTGACCGTGGGCTGAATGCTGTGACGCGCTCGGTACCCTGGGATCTGACTAGCAGGCACGCCAACGTCCTGCTTTGTTGGTCATAACCATCCACTGAAGTCATTAAATGTTTGTCTCCCTCCTGCCTCCCAGTGGTCTGTATGCTGTGTGTGACAAGTAGCCTAAACTTGTATTAATTTTTGCCTTTGGAAGGGTTTAGCTCCACTAATATTTCATCTTTTACTTCACTATTGAATGTTTTCCTCTATTTTTAATGTGAGCTGACGAATTAAAAAAGAAAAGTTGGACTGTTGCACACTGCGTATCAAACACAAGTGTGTTTGTTGGAGTAAATGTGGTCGGCTGTTGTATGAGACGGAGTGGCTGTGTACCGCGGTGAATTAGACCTGTGGTCGTAGGTTATTAATCATTTTCCGTTTTTGATTTTGATTTTATTTTGGTCTGGCTGCTTAATGTGTTTTTTTTTGTTTTTTTTACCCTATTTTAGTTATGCAAGTTTGTACAAACATCTTTATTTATATACTGCAGTGTGCGTAATCTTCCAATAATAAAGAATTCATTGTATGATGTAAATAAATTATGTTCACAAATATAAAATCAAGCGTCCTTGTCTCTTCAGTTTGACATGTCACTGTTTTTCCGTCTGATATCTTGGCCTTCATTTCTGAACTTGTATCCACATGGTTCTACTTAATATTCAGTTATTTTACAGTACCCAATTAAATGCTCAGTTACACTATCTGTTTTAATAGGAACGGTTCACATCAAGATCAATAACTCATTCTTTCCTCTTAACTGCTATTCAAATAGTTAATTGCTGAGTGGGTGAGATATCGTCTTTGCCACTAGATGGCACTCTTCGTGGTGCTCAAAGCAACTCCACAGCGATGTCTCTTCCTGAAATAGTGTCCCTTGTTTCTCTAAAATAGAATCCACAAGTTGTGATCACTGGAACTATATTTTACCGTGTGTGTATATAGATGCGCGCATCTATACACACCTCTCGCCCGTGTCCGTGTTCAAAGGTGACATTGACTGGCCTGACAACTCCTTTTTAGTTTTCACCAGCGATTGTCGAGAACGAGACCTCAAATATTGTCTAAGCATATCTATAATGATGCATAAACCCGACATTTACCGCAGCTCTGTTTGCATGTGCCTGAAGTGAACGTGACCGTGGGTTACTTCTTAATTCATGTTTCTTTGCAGGCGTGAACACTGCCCACACAACGCTTTAATGTTTTACTTCTTGGATTCAGCAACATTCAGATCTAGTTCTGCTTTATGTTTTCAAACCTTTCATTATGTCCGTATAACTTAATATTGCTTTTGCAGTATAGTATTCTCTTGGTGGCTCTGCTCTGAAGTGCGGAGTACAAATTGCTGTCCGCCTGCAATAAGTTCCAGATTATTATTGTTTGAATCTGCATTGATAAATCTCACAACATTAGATAAATGAAGCGTACAAATCAAGCCAGATGTGTTGCTATTAATTTGTGTGTGTGTGTGTGTGTACTGCAAGCACAGCTTTGCGGTCAGAGAGGAGCCACTTGTTGCTGTTTGAGATGCTGACCTGTGAGCCACTGATTCCCCATCAACTGAAGGGCTGCTGTTCTGAACCCGAACGAGAAGAATACTATTTGCAGTTTAAATGTTCTCCCTTTGATTCCATATTTTATGAGCTTCTCTCTCTCTCTTTGTTTTATTAATGTTAGTTTAGGGTCAGAACACACAAATGAAGATTTTGACATTTTTGCTGTAGCTGTATGCTATCTTCACTCATATCTTCATACATATAAAAGCTATAGCTGTATGCATTGTCTAGATCTGAAGGTTATGCAAGTTACAATACTGCCAACAATGCTTATTTCCTTTCTAGACATGCAATGTCACTTAATACGAGTGTGTGTGTGAACTTCAATATGACTGTGAAGAAACATCGTATGATTTTATGCTCCGTTTGACCTTTAATAGCACTGAAATAATAGCGATCATAAAACTATAGCACCTTGAAAAAGGCCTTACGGCTAAATGTGAGGTACTGTATGTTACATATTTCATGACATGCATGACCGTGTTGATCAGGGCACAGGAAAGTAGTACAGGATGAACACAATGAAATTTGATTTCAATATAATATTGCATTGTACTGTTTAGTAAGTTAACAGTATTTGTTTTTCTCCTTATCTTGAATAAACAAAGAAATTGCTGTATGTTTCCTACAAGATGTAGATATCATTTTGTCTAATTTTCAGGAGAACTTTGTTGCTATATATATATATATATATATATATATATATACGTACAAATATTACTCACGCATTAATCAAGAGAAGAACAGTTCATAATCCACAGCAAAACAAGAACCCCCTATATAAATGTAAACAAAAAATGCAAATCACTGTGAGATCCTTGAGCATAGAGCCATAAACGGCCTCAAAAGTATTAGATGGATCCAGCAGTATGCAAGAGAGAGTCAGAAAGATGCACACACACAATGACACACGCACAACCTTGTACTGATCTCCTGAGATAATATTGAAAAAAAATAATAAGGACAAAAAGAAGAAAGAGCAAAGGACGAAATTAATCGCTCGTGCAGCTCTAATGGGACATTTCATTTATTTAATGTTAATCTGTTTTTATGCTCTCACCAATGTCTTTACTGTAATCCAGATGACGTATGTGACTAATAAACTGAGAGACACAGAGTCAAAATTGAGAGTTTGCACATGTACAGTACAATCTGATAAAGTATAGCCCTTATTATGAAGTCCCAAATGTCACATTGTCACCCTTGAGTTTTGTCTCTCCCTCTTCTTTGATTCATGGTAAAAAATAAAAAGGATAATGCCAATAAAATAAAGAGCAATTGTCAATTTTCTGCCAGAGGTGTGATGGTTTTCAGTGGAAATAGAAAAGAGCATAAAATGGATTTATGCCGGAAATAATGCTGAGAGAGAGAGAATGACTACAAGAGATCGTCTTTAAACCACTTACCTATTCCATAGCTCAATTAGCTTCTTTTTTTTAATGTTTTTTATCCCGACCAAGATGTTAAGTGGATCGTATTTACATGAACACCACATTCATTTAGACCGGGCTCCTGTGAGTCACCATTGTTACAGTTTTTTGTCCGTTGTCGTTCAGTTAATTTGCTGCTCAGTTTGACCCAGTTCAAAGCGTCCAGGTCCAAATGTTCTGGTCCCAAAATAACAGACACATCGTGGTGTTCAAGCCCACCTGCCACTCAAGAAAATGACTCAACCATTGGACTCAAAAACTTCCCGATCATTACAACTCCATTAAACGTTACACCATCCAACTTCTTCTTCGGTCGCCTCCGCTCTAACTTCCATCCCACTGCACCGCTTCCAGCCTCCATCTTCAACAGACACTGCAGCTCCAACACTTGAAATGCAGATCGTTAATGAGCCCCTACCTCCTCTACACCTTCACCAGTTTACAAGATGGATGGAACACCTTTAATACATCTGAAAGTCTGCCTTTTCTTCCTCTTCTTTACATTGTAACTCTAATAGCTCCATCCCCAAGACCCGCTCATCATAAAAGCCTCTCATATTCTGTGCAAAGAAGGCATCAAATGTCTTTTGTGCAAATTGCTGCTCTGCCCCAGAGAGCAACTCAACAAACCTTTGCCCCAGACTTAATATGTGGACATGCACATAAACATCTAGACCAGGGTGCACGACTGTTTTATTGGCTCTGTAATACCTACATGTCTTTGCGTTATATGAAAACATTATTTCCATAATGTCAGATTTCATTGCGTATATCTGTGGGCTGCAAAGTGATGAACTGTAACTGAGGTGGAAATCACACACTTCCCCTCTGTGCTCATTTTGCTTTGAAACATACTCACACGAATACACACACACACACACACACACACACACACACACACACACACACACACACACACACACACAAAGCAACAGGTGCAGCACAGTACCAACCAGAGAGTCGCTTCGTAATAAGCCCTATATCAGTCTCCCCTTGAGCGACTTCAGGGATAATTGAAACAACAAAGGATCACCCTGCCTGAGCGCTGGGAATCACTGAGAGTGGCTCCCACTTCACAAGGAGCCAACATGACACATTAAGACTGACTTCGGATCGCTGTGTGCCATTAGACATCATTTGGAAGAAGTTTTGGAAGAAAAGTTGTCAGTTGTGACAGTACGGTACATAGAATGTGGACATGTGTGAAAAAAAGATGCCAAGGAAGAGCCAAACGACCTCCTCATCAGTCAAGATGAAACAAGCAAACATAAGGAGAGAGAGAGAGAGAGAGAGAGAGAGAGAAACACAAACACAAGAAGAGTGTGACTTTCCTGGAGGATCCCAGGCTGGTGAAGCCAATGTGGAACTTGCATTATTTCTAGTAGCCACCAGGGGGCAACCTCTCTGGTTGCAAGAAACAGTCCGGTTGTATGATGAGGTAACATTGCAGACATGTGTGTGCGTGCGTGTGTGTGTGTGTGTGTGTGTGTGTGTGTGTGTGTGTGTGTGTGTGTGTGAGTGTGTGTGTGAATGTGTGTGTGCATGTGTGTGTGTGTGAGTGTGTGTATGTGTGTGAGTGTGTGTGTGAGTGTGTGTGTGCATGTGTGTGTGTGTGTGTGAGTGTGTGTATGTGTGTATGTGTGTGTATGTGTGTGTGAGTGTGTGAGTGTGCTGCCAAACTGTTGTGGCTGATTTCCATGTTGATCCGTTTTCATGTTGTAATCTGATACCAGTTTTGATCCAGTGCTTCCTGACATGTTGGTTGTCATGAAACATTCCTTTGTTTTCACACTTCCGTGTGTAACTAGTCCAACTTCAGAGGGCAAACTGCATGTTTTTACAGTTTTTTTTAACTAACGGATCAAAGTACCAGTACAATTCCCTTATTCTTTACTTTCCTTACTTATTATACTGTATCTACACCATGGAAGGTCTTCTCGACTCTGCCTTCGGGAACACAAAGACACCTGCATGGTATTGTTAAAATATCTTCATATTACGCAATCTCCGCCTGCAGTGAACTCCCCTGATGACTCAGATACTGGTGTGAAAGATTAACAATGATGTGAACTGCACTATGAATGGAGGTGTGTGTCCTTGGTGATGCTCAGTGATCGTACAGCATCTTGTCTTTGTCTTCTTCCCAGATCGAGACTTCACAACTTCACAGCTGGTTTGTGTTGGCGTTTCCAATTTTGTTCTCCTTTTTCTTTATTGATATACAACCGATCAGCATCACCATCTCTTGTACGCCATGAAACGTTCAAATCTTACGCCAAAATAAACACTTCCCCAGGGGGCCTAGGAAATCCACCACGGACGTTTTCTAGTGAAGCACTGAGTGTTACAGGCGTGTCCGTCTTGTCGGGTCTTGCAGGTTGTCTTCCTCTTTCCACCCAACACATAAATTAAGTTAATTTGCCAGAGCATTACATGTTGTGAGTCAGCAGCCATTGGTTTGCACATTTCTTATGCAATTTAAAGTTGCTACATGTCAGGGATTTTGGGTGGGAGCCACATGTGTGTGAAGGACTAAAGCCATTAAAGATAAGGCAGAAGGTGGAGGAGGTGACTTTGTGTTTGTGTGTGTTTAGGGAAAAAAAAGAGGCAGGTATTTACAGGTTTCGGCTTTCTTCCGCTTCCCTCCTTCCCTTTGTTGCAGATTCCCTCACTGAAAGAGGAACTTGATCATATTTTGTCACAGTCCCAGGAGCTTGAGCACAGACACTTGGACAACACAAAATATAATAATGAAAGACGCCACCACCTCTGCATTCTTTGCTTCTGTGAGTATGCGTTTCCCATTTGGTCGTATTCTGAGATTTTGCGTTGCTATTTCACGACGAGAGTCGGCCCCAAAAGCTCTTTGGATACAATCGTTCTGCGCCGGTGGGGAAAACCTGAATGACGAGATGCTTGAGAAGTAAAAAACAACCCGACTCGAGTGTTTGAAACTCTTGGTTTCTTGTTTTTCTCGTGTGGCTGGAAATAATGGATCTACTTTGTGCTCTTGGTCTGTTCTTGTGTTGAGAATCTAAAAAAGACAGATACTGGAACCTAGTTTAAAAAAAAAAGAATCCAGTATGTTAGTGAATGTAGCCGAAACATACAGTGCCCTTTAACATGTATTTGATCATGATTGTGTTGATGTTTCTTTAATAGGAGCTATATGACCCTCTGCTCGCCTAATAATGCTGTTGATGATAAAAACAACTTGTTTCTCACACGGAATAAACGTGAATAAATGCAAAAAAAAAGAAGTAATTTGTCACAAGGCAAGATGTACAATTCTTCAAATTCCCTAAACTAGCTGCAGTTATGCTCTTAGCTGAATTTTTATTTTAAATCGTCACATTCAAATGACTAAATTCTGCTTGTACACACAACAAGCAGGGTGCTGTGTGAACAGTGGACTTTTTTTAATTAAGAAGCGTTCCTATTTACACACAATAGCTTTAGCAGTCTATAGCAATAACTTTTGCTATTGTTTTACATGCATACAAATATAACTTTATAAACCAAACATTATGGTATTAAATATATATATATATATATATATATATATATATATGTATATATACTTATTATTTATATAAAGCCTGGACTTTACGCAGGATGTGAATTATAATTCATTTAAATTTAAAATACCTTCACGCTCCCTGATTAGAACATCCCTGTCATATGTGTTTACCGCACTCGAAGCGTACGCTTCGAATGCAATAAAGTTTCTGTCTTGGGACCTGAAGGCAGCACAGTATTTAAATGTCCGTTTGACTCTGAAGCCGCCAAACAAGTTAAAGTTTGCAAGGGGCCAAAGTGCTGCAGGAAGACTCACTGGTAAAAGACCTGATCGCCTTTATTTCTATCAAATGTCAAGAGTGGTCCTTTACAAAGAAGAGGGAAGCTGAATGCTGCGGTGCAGAACTAATCGCATGAATTATGACCGATTCTGCTTCCTTAAGTCAGTGAATCAGATTACTGTTTTTTTTTTTAAAAACAAAACTTCAGTCGTGGACCACTAAGCCAGAGTGAAATAAATTTCGGGGCCTGATCTCAGCACACACACAATTAGAGTGTGGCCTCATCGCTCTCCTCTCCGGTTCTCCTTCCACTCGTCGCTCCCTCCCTTTAACAGTCCAGTGTTTCCTCCCTTCCCTCCACTTCCTCCTCAAAGATGGCCTCCCCTTTCCCTCCTCGCCAACCGAGAGGCATCGACTACAGCCTGCCGACCTGCGGAGACACCGAGTGCAGCGGCCACGGTACCTGCGTGTCTCCTCCGGGCGCCGGCGGCAGTTGGGTGTGCGACTGTGATCTGGGCTACCAGGGCCAATCCTGCGAGGGCACGGTCAACGGGGCCTTGAGTGTACCGCTGACCCTGAGCGTGATAGCGTTCATCCTCGGGGTGCTGATTGTGGCTTTCATCTTGGCCAAGGTCCGGCAGAAGCAAAAGAAGAGGAACAGGTACCGAAATATGACGCAGCATTCTGTTGAAAGCCTCTCCATTAAATGTTCTTGGGAATAGTTTTTAATTTTTTTTTTGGGGGGGAAAGCGCTCATTTGCTTTTGAAATTGAATGATGTCAATAGTGCTTAAAAATTGCAGTTGGAGGAGTCGGCGTGTGGTTCATTAACAAGGTGTGTCCCTGTTCTAAAGCTGTTCTAAAGAAATTTCTGCTGTCCCGGATGTGTTTGGGTTGTGGATTCCAGAGGGAGGGGGCAGTTTCGGAGGAAGCTCCCCAGGCCAGGTGCTGGAGACCGGGCATTCATTGGCTGAGAGGAGTGTGGTAGAAGGGCCCCTGGGTATCGAGGGCTTTGTGAGTGGGGGGAGGGACTTTGAATTGGATTTGTTGTTGAGGGCAAGTGAGTGGAATGATA
This sequence comes from Cyclopterus lumpus, assembly GCF_009769545.1. Lineage (NCBI taxonomy): Eukaryota > Metazoa > Chordata > Actinopteri > Perciformes > Cyclopteridae > Cyclopterus > Cyclopterus lumpus. The sequence continues at coordinate 15,103,615 of NC_046977.1, read as the reverse complement.
GATGGTGAGGCCGAAGTTATGAGTTGAGGGGTTTGGGGCCGATGACGATCATCGCCGAGTCATCGCAATACATTCTGAGTGAGTTGGCTTGCATCCATGATTTACTTCCAGTGAGATAGTCGGTCAGGGTGGAGTCTGTAGCAGTGGTGATGGTTCCACTGTGACGTCATCGGCATCACAGTGGAACATATCCCCCAAAATATCCCATTGAGTCTCGGCGCGAAGCCGAGCTCGGTCGATCCTGACTCTGGCACCATATTTATGAAATTGATTCTGATCCTCTTATTTCACTCTTAAAGAGAAGAGAAAAAGATGCCCTGTCCCAAAATGTTGAACAGTTCCTAAAACTCATTTCCTCCTCCAAACAGGAACCTGGTTTGCTTGCGATATTAAGCATAAGCACTGAGGGCCATTCGGGCTGAATACAATAAATTCACCAACATAGGATCCAAAGAATCTGGCTCGCCCGGTGTTTGATTGGCAGGTTTTACAATTAACGGGATCGTAAAACCTTCATTGTGTAACTGGAAATGATAAACTAGCAACAAAGTTCGCTGTTCAAAACTACCTGAAGTGAATTCTTGGAACGTCTTTTGAAGAGTGTCTCATTTATGTGTTATTGCATTCTGGAAGTTGCTATTTGCTGAACAGTGGTGCTAAACACTAAATACATCAACATGAGATGATGAAATGTTAAATAATTAATTGAATGTTTTTCTCTGTTGTCCACAGGAAACATCTGGCTGAAAATCAGGGCTACAACATTGATGTGTAATGTTGATATTTCTCCATCCTGAGGTAGTCATACGGCTGGAAATAACAATCTCCAAAATTATTTACAATGTGTGTTACAACCTGGGAAACTAATAACTTAGAGGTTTACGCCTTTCAGGGCAGCAAGCAGGAAAGCAAACAGTATTTTTAATGCAGTAAAAATTTTGTTTTTGAACGGCTGAACACAAACCACTATGGATAGAATTATTCTTTAGATAAAAACATGTTGGAAGTAATTACATCTACTTTTATGGAATGGCGCATTGTGTTTTAACCTTGAGGTTTAACAATGTCGCATTTGCACATGCATCCACCGGTGTGTCACCGTGTGTCACCGCCACCAACTGTCTGTCAAATGGCAGGAAGTGAATTGAAGTGAATGTATGAAACTAAAAAAAATAAACAGGGGGCCTTTAACTCACAGATTGCTGACGCCTTAAGTCTGAATGTGGATGTGTGTGTCATCATAATTGAAGGAGATGTAATGATGATTCTCTCGTTTTAGTCCAGGTCAGCCATGATGACATAGTAATCAAAAAAAAAAAAAAAAAAAAAACATCCACAGCATGCTTCGTTAAAAGCTTCTTTTTTAAATTTTATATATATATATCTTTGTTCGTGTTAATATTTTAAATGTTAATTAATATTATTAGGAGTTTCTGTGTCTATCTAGTGCTAACAAACAACAATTAAACATGTGTCACTCTGCAAGAAATGAAGAGACTTTTATGGACTAAATGATCATTTCCAGCATAGATACGATGATTCCTCTAACACTGGCTACTTTGAGTAAAATAATGCAAAGAAAGCACATTCTTTTTGCCATGTTTTTGTACTTTTTTGTACACGTTTAAACTTCAAATGTTTCCACAGCAATTCATTTCACATGTGTAAGCCAGAGATTTCAACCAGATCGATTTTGGCATCACGTTTTGATGAGGACTTAAGTCTTTAATCGGTCTCCTGAGTAATCAGCATACTCTCAGGAACAGAGCCAGTGTTAAGTGTTTTTTTCGTGCTGTATTATCTGATTTTACTCTGCACTTCTGACTGAATGACTGCTTTAAATGCCTTTTTGTAACTCCATTGCTAAACACAAACATCAGCAAGACACACTTCTTTTTTTGCGCTCTTGTTTTTCACTCTGTTTCTGTTTTGCCGGAGCGTTGACGTTTTGATGATGACTGTGGGAGATATTATTAAAATCTGCCTGTAGATTTAGTTTAATCATGTGAAAGCATGATGAGGATGAGTTGGGCATACGCAGCATGTTCATATTTGTATATAAACAGATTGTAAGTGACCAAACTGTTTGTTTTTTCATTCTTCTCTGTTGGATATGATTGGTCAGGTTGACAAAAGAACCACAAAATACACATTTTGGACCACTTTGTTTTTTTATACCCCTCTTTTTATTCAAAAGAATGACAAAAGTAACAACAAAATTCTCACCAAGCCCTCAGTAAACTACCAAAACATGACTTTACTGTCACACCACATTGCAGCTTGAGTCTCATCTGTCACGTAAAGGAGAAAAGAAAGTAGGTCAATAACCCTAAAGAAATGTGTGTGTGCACACATTCCCAGATCCTGTTATGCTTAATTTGACTCTTGTCATAAAAATGTGGCACAGTCTTAAAAGCCAGATATGTTTAATTGTCTTCTGGCTTGATTTTTAAATGAGCGTGTGTTTATTTTTACTCCTTTAAGTATAGTAAATATTACTGCTGGTGGCCTTTGTATTCTTTGCATAACATTGGCATGTATACTTTTAATTATGAAGCCACTCACCATCAGAATCAGTCAGTCAGTTTACTGTTTAACAACTGTATTAAATATCTGATTAAAGTACTGTTAGGTTGTAGTGGATTTTATATATATTTGCACATGTAGATAAGAGAAGTTTATGTTTTAAATTAATACATAAAGAAAGATATGATAATTAATTTGGGATATTATGAGGAATATTCTGGAGGAATGTATTCTGAAACATAAGAGAGGATCACTGTTTTATTATTCTGTTTTAATGACAAATGTAATGATTAACTGTCGTTTGATTTCTCATCATTACCGGTTTTGATTAAAAGTAATTGTTTTATCGTTTGCTTTTCTCATAATTGGCGGTTTTGGTTCTCATGCCATTTGTTTTTCATTATTGACGATTATTTGATTAAAAGTAATTGTTTTATCGTTTGCTTTTTTCATAATTGGCAGTTTTTGTGATCATATCATTTGCTTGTTTATGCTGGGCGGTTAAAAGTAATTGTTAAAAATTTGCTTAAAATAAAGTTTTTTCCCATTGATTTGGTTGAAACGCAGGAGAAGCCTGTATAAGCATAGAACAGAGTTCCGTTTATACCAATGGGCCCCTGTTAAATAATTTGCTTATTAAAAGTACACAGGAGAAGCCTGTATAAAGTGTTGGACAGAGTCCCACTTATACTGATTGGGCCCCTAGTGATTCATTAGCATAAAATAACAAGTTTTTCCCATTTTTGACAGCTGAAGGCTGTATCATTTTCTTTGTGCTTGGCTGTGTGGACTGTACGTAATCGTTGTTCCATTTGCATAAAGTAACACATTTTTCCCATTTTTGTCTAACCTATTATTGTCCAATTGCAATGTATAACTTTTTTCCCTTCCTAACTTGAATATTTTTCCCAATCGCATCACACTTGCACGTTAGACACATAGTGTGAAAATATTTTATTTTTTAATTTATTCAAAAAAATTAATTTAAAAAAAATATATTAATTTTTAATTTTTTGGATAAATTTTAATCTGAAATTTTATTTTTCCTTCTACATTTACATTTCCTTATATAAAGCCAGTCAGTACCCGATTCTCGGAAAATGTCGAGCCAACTTCAATCAAGACTCCGGTCGCTTGGATTGAAGACATCCTCTATGCTGCTATGAACCTGATAGTTCAAGCCAAAAGACTGAATAAGAAGCTGAGGAAATGTGTTCAGCAATGTCATACCGAGGGTTTACTTGACGTAACAACCCTGGAGGGGCCCACAGAAGACCAGAAGATACTCTGATGAGAGTGCTCAAGCTGAAAGAGACAAACAGAGAGGAAAATTGGTTCACGTCCCGATCAGCAGACGTCACCAGAACCAATGAAGCCATTGTGTAGGCAAGACTGCCACGACATGGCATAGCGGTGAATGAAGACAACACTGCCCGGAGGTGCCAGGAAGAAGCAACACCCCGAAAGACCCCAAAGAAGAAACAAACAGGAATAAAGAGCTGTCGATGGAGACAGCCCCTGTACTTCTGCCATCAGCCCCAGTTCCCACCCCTTCCATCTATCCCATAATATGTTAATACCCTCTCCCGTACGCCCACAGCCCACTTAAAAGAGAAGCTCCACACACCATGGCCCCAGTAGAGAGACTATTAGGAGGCAGTGTAGAGTTTGACTCCACAGAAAGCAGAACAGTCGCAGACCTGATGAACAAGGTCGCACAGCTGCAGAGGGCATTAGCTGGCCGAGAAAAGGGCAGAGAAAGGGATGCTAGACAAAGTCAGCAAAGAGAGGAGGAAGACAGGGACCTAATGAGAAGAGAATTATGGTGGAAGAAAGAGAGGGAAAGAAAGGCAGAGGAAGGTGAACTGTCACAAGCAGAGCTGTCAGAACAGGGTAAAGACAACGTCAGTCCATCACATTACCATTAGGAAAGGCAGAGGAGGAAGCCCAGGAGAGGCGCCAAGTCATGACCTCCCCAATTCAGAGCGTCCCAATAGATACAAATAGGAGATAGGTCCCACCCAGATACCACTCCCTCGCTCATTAACGCCATCCCTAACCGAACAACAGGCGATGGACGCATATGGACTGCGTCCTGGTGGCACCCCACCTCCAGCTCAGAGCCCCCACCTCCAGCTCTGAGCCTCCATTCTAATCGCATGGCTAACTGCGACACCTCAGCGAGAAGAGGAGCCAAATCAAGGCCCCAACCCCCTCCACCCCCATCTCACAAGAAGAGGAGCCCTGCTTGACCTTTCCGGTCAATTAACTGTGCCTTGCAACTGGCGCAGAGGAGGAGACAGCCTCCAGGGATCACGACAACACCTCCCGAGGGGAGCAAAGGAAGGCATAAGCTACAAGCCTCCACCACGACACAGTCAGATGTCAGTGGCAGCAACAAGTCCAGTGTGCTGTGAAGAAGAAGAGGGAAATGCCAGATTCAGGCACCTATCATGACATTGAGCAATGGCACACCTCAATACAAGCCATATAATCCCAGAGATACTCCCAACATGGCCAACCTAGCCAGCATCAAGCTAAAGTCAGATGAAGAAGCCATGGTGTACCTGAAGAAAGCAGCTGACGCCTGGGAATCAGCTACAGGCACCAGACATGACAGGAACCTGACATACCTGAACATGTGGAAGGCTGCTGTAATAGCAGGTCTCCCGGACAAGTTGAGTCGTGAGCAACATACGGTGGGCATAAAGAATGCCACCTTTGAAGTGTGGAAGAAACACATCACACACCACATCACTCAGCACCACGAGGATGATGAAGAAGAAAAGGCAACCAAAGCTGAGCTGTCAATGAGACTCCTGAAGCTACAGATAGCAAAAGAGGACACAGAGGCTGCTAAGCACGGCCCACAAGCGCGAAAGCAGATGGCTGCTGTTAGCAACCTCGTCGTCCAGATCCAGGAAGCAGTGGGCAAAGCCCTGGACCAATATAAAGAAGAGGAGAAAGACAGAGACAAGTCCAGAGGATCCAGAAGAGACAGGTGGCGAGAACCTTGTCGTATCTGTGACGGACTCGGGCACAGGGCTGAGGAATGTTACAGTCGCCCTGATGCAGCTAGAGGCAGAGGAAGCCCACAAAGAGGAGGATTTGGACGACACATTCCAAACCAGAACCAGATGCCTGCAAGAATAGTGCAGGATGAAGATTATGTGGATCTTCTATGAAGAGGCCCGGAGGGCCCGGCGCAGTGAATAATGGTTCCAAATGGGCGAGAACCTATCATCACCTGTGCCATAGATGCCATGGATTATGACAACATCCATATGTCATGCCAGAAGATCCCTACCGTTGCACCTACAACTACGCCGCCGCCTAAGAAGAAAAGGAGGGTGAAGCTGAAGTCATCAGAACAGAAGCTATAATTGTAGGAAAAGAAGGAGTTGCAGCTGAATGTTTACTGTCTGCAGACCAACGAGACTGGTATGCACTGCAACCTGACTCTGCCCCTCACATCACACTACTGATCAGAGCAGGTCATGAAGCAAGAAATATTGGCCCCATGATGGAGAGTCTCAAAAGAAAGGTGGATTCCTACCAAATCCCCATATCTGTCCCACCCCCCAATGGTGACTATTGGAGGATACAGCAACACTCGTATTTCAAGGGACAACTCCAACAACAACTTGACAGAAATCATGGAAGGGAACACTCAAATCATCCCTCCACTGATGAAATGTTGGAAGTGCCACCACAAATATGGTCAAGAGGAGACTATGATGTTGGCCATACCACTCAACATAATGTGGTAATGACTTTGAAACCAGATCAAGACACGGTCTGGCGCTATCAATATCCGCTTCAGCTAGAACAAAGAGATGGCATCCGAGAGACAATTCAAGGACAATATGAAGCAGGCTTACTCATCGACGCAGAGTCCAACTGGAATACACAGATATTACCAGTCCAAAAATCCGGTAACAGAGGCTGGAGAATGGTTCATGACCTAAGAACCGTCAACAAAGCCACAATTGCACAGAACATTCAAGTGCCAAACCCGTAATGCCACAAGGCTACAGAGATAGCCCGGGTTTGTTTAATGCAGCCCTGAAGCAAGACCTCAAAGACTTCATATTACCGGAAGACACAGTACTTGTACAGTACATGGATGATCTGCTGTTAGCTGCACCAACTGCAGAAATTTGTCTTAGAGTGACGAAAGACCTTCTAATGCTGTTAACCAAAGCAGGTTATGAGGTGAAGCGCTCAAAGACTCAGATTGCAAAAATGCAGTGTCATTCCTGGGACAACTGATCTCAGGAGACTTGTGCGCTCTGTCGGCGGGACAGAGGTCGGCCATTTTGAGTGCAGCTAAACCAAAGACAGTACAAGAGATGCTGTCATTCCTGGGCCTAACAGGCTACAGTCGACACTACGTTCCTGACTTCACGTCTCTCACACAGCCACTCAGAGACATAACTGAAGCAGGAAGCCGAAACATGAAAGCTCTGCTCACATGGACAAATGATGCAGAAGAGGCATTCGCAAAGACCAACAAGAAGTTGGCTAAGCCTCAAAGCTGTCTACACCTGAACCACAACAGGCCCTTCGACCTTGATGTTTCTGAATCAAGCGGGATAGTGTCCGCTGTTTTGTTTCAGAAAAAGGAGGGAGGAAAGAGACCTGATGTACGACAGCTCGAAGTAGACCACATCGAAAAGGTCAAAACAGGTTGCACAAGACATTTGGCAGTCCTGAAAAGAGCAATTGAGAAAACTGCTCATGTTGTGATGTGTCTCGAGCTCAAGGTCAACAACAGAACATGGAGTTCTTGCCTAGTTGACCTCAAGTGCATTCTCGATGACAAGATAAGATTTCAAAAGTCTTACAACAGCTACATATCAGTCTCATACGAGCCAGAACGACATGGCCGATGGACTTAATTGTGAAGATGGAAATATTGCCGCATACTCAGTCGTGCAGCAACAAGAGAAAAGACATTCAACCATTTCTGCGGAAATCATCGCACAGCCAGCATCTGCACAGCTAGCAGAAGAAGTGGCATTGACAAAAGCACAAAAGTCAATTGAAGCAATTACTGAGAGCCATCCTGCTACCACGACACGTAGCAGTGATGAAGTGTAAAGGACACCAGACCACAAAGACAAAAGTGGCAAAAGGCAACGAAGCCGCTGACCTCGCAGCAAAAAAGGCAGCAGGCTATGTGAAACAAAGGACAGACATAGCCGCACCGGAACTCCCAAAACTCGGAATAGAAGACATCAAGCTCATGCAGAAAGAAAGCAGAGCAGGAGCAGAATCAGTGGGAAACAATGGAGCCGTCCAAAAGAAAGGACTCTGGAGATCACATGATGGACGCATAGTGGCATCTGCAAGGATGTGTCAAGGACTCATCAGACAGGCACATGGTCCCTCTCACGTGAATCCCAAAAGAACAGAGGAGGAAGTTTCCATCCTCTGGTGGCATCCCATATGACTGAGATGGTGAAACTCATCACCATGAATGTCCCACCTGCAATGATTTTAGTATGAAAAGACCATACAAATGTCCACAAGGGAAGTTCCCAGTGCCAGATGCTCCATTCAAGAAATATGCATCGACTACACCGATATGGGTGCAGAAAACAGGGAAGAGAGGTTTCAGATACCTACTCGTGATGATCGACAGATACACCAGATGGGTGGAAGCGATCCCCTGCAAGAAAGAAGACTCAAAGACAGTCTTAAAAATGGCCGAAGAAGGAACTTATCCCGAGATATGAAGTTCCAAGGAGAATAGGGTCTGACCACGGCAACACACTTTGCAAACAAACACTTACAAGAGGTGGAAAGACACCTAGGATTACACACGCACACGGAGCAGTCTATCACCCACAATCACAGGGTATAGTCGAGAGGGCTAATCGGGACGATTAAGTCAAAGATAGCTGGAAATATGTCATGGCACAAATACCTACTGCAAATATTTTTGAGAAGAAATGAGAGATTTCATTTTCTCTTTCAGTAGGTGTTCGAGCAAGAGAGGAGAGCCAGACTAATACCAGCTCGCAATCAGATCCCAGCAGGATTTGAAATAGTTAAAAGAACATAGAGTTGATCAATTACATTTAATATAATCCGCAGAGATAAATAAATTAAGAGATAAATAATTTAAAATAGATGGGATTGGACGAGTAATTAAGACTCCGTTGGACAACAGAAGCGCATTTAATAGTTGATTCCTCCCACAGGTGAGAAGCTGTTCCTCACACAGAGTTCGAGATTGCTAATCTGATCCTTGATAATTTAGTTTGAGATTGCAAATCTGATCCTTGATATTTAGTTTGAGATTGCTAGTCCGAACCTGGATAATTCAGTTCTTTAAGAATAATTTTTGAGAAGATTAAAAGAAAACATAGAAATAGAATGACTACTTCTCAGACATGTTAGAGAATTGGTTCGGGAAATATGAAATTATTTCCAAATATATTTCAGATATCCAACTTTAGTTAGAGCCAGCGCAGAAAGCCGCTCTGTGTGTTTTAATTCTCTCCCACAGCTACACTCTCCATCGTCGACCTTCATTGTGTACCTGGCTGCCTGCTGTGATGGACCTCACCAACAGATGTGCTGCCCACAGAGGAGTATCGTGCACCTTTAACACATTGATTCAAATTATAAAAAATCACAGAAGTATGATGATAATAAAATAAATATAGTGTTTGAACCTGCTGTTTTCCTTTTACTCGAGGAAATCGAGGAATGGAGGAATGCAGAGGAGGAGACCATGGAGAAGATGAGCATGCAGAGAAAGGAGACCATGGAGGAGATGAACATGCAGAGAAAGGAGACCATCAAGAAGATGAGAGTGCAGAGGAAGAAGATGCACATAGACATATGCACAGATAGACACATAGATCTGATCACAACACTCCTAGACTTTAGTTACTTTGCAGAGCAGGGTCAAAAGGAGGGAGTGATATTGTTTTTTCTTCCACAGGTATTGATAATAAAGATTGTATTACAGTGATGTTTACAGTGCGGTGAAATAAATCCAATACAAGTTGTTTATACTATGGAATAGTATAAAAGGAGGGACTAGGTTGTAGTGGATTTTATATATATTTGCACATGTAGATAAGAGAAGTTTATGTTTTAAATTAATACATAAAGAAAGATATGATAATTAATTTGGGATATTATGAGGAATATTCTGGAGGAATGTATTATGAAACATAAGAGAGGATCACTGTTTTATTATTCTGTTTTAATGACAAATGTAATGATTAACTGTATGATGCATGAGAATGAATGAATGTTTTATTGTTTAGACAATAGTTTAAAATGGATGCCGATTGAAACCTAATGTGTTGCTTTTATTCGGAAGGCAGGATAATAGGGTTTTATTGTGAAGGGGAACTTCCTGTCCTTGACCGGAAGAGTGAGCTTTGACCTCGACTGTTTACTAATTGGCGTAGCGAACAGAATGGCGGCATCCTTTGAACTGACCAATGGAACTAACCTTTAGGTGTGAATTCATTTGCATGACCATACTAATAGCCGAGCATTTGTTCTGGGGACATGGTTCTACTGGTCTGGAGACTCGAGACAGCCCCGGTCTGTGGCTCCCTGGGAGCTGCACTCCGTCTGTGGAGAGTTCCTCCTTTCTGGCCCCACGATCGTGAACGCTACATGAGTATTATCTTTGCCATTAATATTGTTAAACTTTAACTCGAATCCTGAATTTCCTGCGCCAACGGGACCCGGAGCTTTGACCACGAATCTTACAGTACCTATGCTGCACATCCACTTTTATTTCTGTATGTATGTCACACCAAAATGATTATTATACAACCACTGTATGAATGACACTGGTTAGTGTAAATAGTATTGTGTCCTCTTTTGGATGATACTTGCGGCTATAGTTTTGAACGTTATTCTTAGACAAGTAAAGATGCATCTTTTCTTATTAACATGAATTGTTTGCAGATGTGCAGAACTTTACATGAAAAGACAAGGTCAGAACATATGTAGCTCCTTATTTCAAGACCGTATCAGTTTGTTTCACAGCGCAGTCGGTTGCCTTGTCCACTTTTAATCCTCAATTAGACATTCAATAGTTTGCACCTATGCTGTCCACTAAAGGCTATTTAATCGCCTGATACTATTATATAGGATGTCATTTATATTATCCAAATATGTAATAGAATATTACAAAGACATGTGTGCGTCACTTTTAAATAATTACTAAGTTGTTGACATCTTCTCCTGCTCCAGGTTGTCTGTGTGTGTGTGTGTTTGTGTTTGTGTGTGTGTGTGTGTGTGTGTGTGTGTGTTGGGGAAACACCAAAACATTCTGGGATCCTGTTACACGATAGTAACAGATTCAGTGTTTACTAAACTCCACCGGAACACAGACGTGGAATCACAGACCTGCAATAAAGCCGACTGGCTGGCGATGAATGTGCATCTGTTACAACAAGGAACAGGAAGGATCTGCCAAAAGAGTGACACTGACTGGTAGTACCACCCGTAGAGTGTGCTCATTAGTGACTAACTCCGGTTTCCCACTAATGAACACGCTTCACATGTTTGTTTTACAGTGGAGGGAGCAAAAATAAACTGTAGCACTTTATGAGTTCATGGGATGGCGTTTGCTTGATTATTAAGGGGGAACTTATACACATAATGGTATTGCCATGGGGAGTATTACCTGTTTGTAAAAAGAGTTGGATTCATGTCACATCTGAAAAAATGTGTGCTTTAAAAAATGTTTTAAAAAAAAAATATATATATATATATCTGTGATGGAAAGACATTTGGTTGCATTATGGGAAATGCAGGATCCAGCTTTAACTTAAATCCCAGATCTTATGTGTAGTATTGCGCAATGCTTTATGCCATCTCTTGAGAGTCTCCCGGCTTTATGGAAGTACAATAAAACTTTTTTTTTTAAAGAGGTAGCTTTTTGTGAGTGGCCAGAATAATGTCTCTTAGCAGCGAAGGAAGGTGAGGCTATAAATAACAACTGACGTCTTTCGGCTTCATTTATCCTCACCCCACTTATCGTGGACAGTCCTTTCGTGAGTCACTGCATTCAACGCGTAGTTTAATGGACAGAAGCTTGAAACCCAAACCATCTTGAATCCTTTTTCTAGACGTCTGCTAGAAGCCGGAGAATACAATCATTTTTTTCTTTTATGGTGTCTTTTTACCAAGAAAGCTAATATTACTATCCCTGGTTTACTGACATTATTTCTCCCTCATTCATGGATTTTTTAAAATCCCAACTCACTGCATGTTGAATGTGCTATTTCTTAAGTTGTTTCAACACAAGTAACCATAAGTTATAAGTTTATTATTAGTCAGTGTCGGTGTAAAAAGTGCCTTTCTTTACTTTGCCATTACTCCTCGTCTAACTGGCATTTAACAGGTTCTGCATGGAGAACTGCATTGTGGCTTCTTGGGGGTCAAATCAACAACAAAAGACTCTCTGGGAGCGAAAGAGGGGACACCTGTTCACTACAGTGTTGCCTTGTTACGAGATGTTAAACCAGTTAAACAGGAGAGGTATTGTTGGAGACAAAAAGACCAAAGAAACCATAACCTCTCAGACCGGTCGGGCGACATTGTCTGTGTACGTAGCAGACATGGAGCCAAAGAAAGACAGGTGAATCTAGGCTGCCTGTATTTGTGTGTGTCCATAATAACTTCTGGTCACAGATGATAGAATACAATACTTTACTAAAATGTGAACATTTGGGATTCTTGCTCTACGGGCACTTTTATAACTTTTCTGCTGATAAAACATATAACTTTACCGCATTGTCGTCATGACCAGAGCTAGGTCAAATATCTTAAAAAAATGTATTCATGCACCTCCACCGTGTAGTGTGATTTAAACAGATGTATATTGAGTTGAGGAAGTGTACTGAGTCGTTTGTAATTAGGAAACAGTGCACATTTATTAAACAACATTAGATTGATCACCTTGGGATTCCTTCTTGTTCAAACTGGTGGCCTGTTGTCCTTCAAGGTTGCCATAATTGTAAAGTGCATAAAAAAAAAAAAAAAAATTGACATCAAAATTGAGAAAAATATTAGCCAATGTACACAGGAAAATGCAAAAGCTTCTTTACAGATGAGGTCTAGTCACAAATGGGATTCAGCATCATTTGCAGACTGTAAAAGACAATGAAGGGATGGCATATCTTAATATATATGCATCCCATCTTTACCATTGCTGCACTGCTTGAATCATACACCTATGTATCACAATTATGTAAGAATTAGACTTCCTTTCAGCCCATAATGAATCTCATCTGTAGCGCATTGAACTGCAGCCTCAGTCCACCCTCATCATTTAGCCATTATGCCTTCAAGCAGCCTAATCTGTCCTAATGATAACACCTTTAAAGAGATTATGCTTCACTTAATAGTGACTCTACAGGGATTTCATAATATTTACGGTGATTGATATCTTGGTACCACTTAAATAGCCTATTCCCTACACTATTTCATATGGTCACAACCCTTATGTTATCAGCATTGTTCTATATTATTACTACAATACTCCAGCATAGTATATACAGTGTGACTGAAGTGGGTTAATATGTGTGATGTTATAAAGTCATTGAATAATAATACCATTGCTTCTTTCCCACGCTCCCAAGTCCCTTTTGCACATTGTCTTGCCACGTGCTTCTCAGAGGTCGGCATCATAGGGTCTGCCGCCGTAGGAGGTGTTGATTGTCCGGACTGGGGGGCTCTTGGCCCGGGGGAAGGACACGTCGTCGTCCATGGAGTCCTTTGAGTACGGGACGCTGCTGACGACGCTCCGGGACCGGTCCAGGCTCGGCACTTCGACTCTCCTCACCGGCTGCTTCAGATTGCCGAACCGGACGCCCGTGACCTCATTGATGCGCGTCTCCCCGCGGTTCCTTCCTCCGCAGCAGCGGCAGATCCCGATGAACATCACGAAGCCGGCCAGGATTTCAAATATCCCGCCGATGTAGCCCAGGATGATGCAGTAGCCGACGCGTACGTCAGTGGTAGGGGATACTGATGAGATCGACTTTAAGATGTGGGTGTACCAGGCGATGGGTATGATGATCATGACTCCCGAGAGGAAGATCAACACGCCGCCCAGGCCGGCCACTATCCAGTTAGGCCTGTCTGTCCAGCAGCGCACCCCCGGGATGGCCACGGCCAGCCCGATGATAGTCACGATGAGGGAGGCCACCATCAAACCCTGAGCGATCGTGATGAGCTGGTTGCCGAAATACGTGGTGTCCTGCAGGCTGCAATCCTGTCTCGTGTTGGCTGTGGTGGATCTGCAGATCTCCCAGATGCCTTGCTGGATGAAGTCAGTGGGCGGGATGTCCGGAATGCCGTGGAGGGTCCTCCAGTTTGGGGCCACGGTGGCTGTAAGGTTCAGGATCCATCCGCACGGGGCCAAAACCAACCCGAAGATGAAGATGCCCGGGGTGCGCAAAGACAACCGGATCCACTCCTGTGGTGTTCGGTTCATGGTGGCTGTGGACTTTTGATTGTTGCTGGTGTGTGTGTCCGTGTGTGTGTCCTTAATTCCAAACTCCGATTTGTAATTTAGAAAGGAGCGACTGAGTTTTGACAGCCCCAACAGCTGCTCTTAAAGAACAAGTCCGACGGTAACCTGCCAGTGGGCGGGGCTTTAGCCTTGCCCGTCTGACTCAGTTCCCAAACAGGACAGGTGCGGCGCGCCGTGAGCAGATGGGCGGAGGGCGATAGCAGCAGAGCAGGACGGAGTTTCGGCGAAGATTGTATCAGGCAAAAAAAGTGATGAAATATGTCGCTGTGTTGTCGTTGCATGTATCATCAGCCTGGTCAAAGTTTTAGAATGATAGGCTACAAATATATATGTTTCTATATGTATACCCTTTGTTACTTCACCCAAATTATATCAGGTCCATACACTTGTGTTATGTCTGTAAGATTGTAGTCCTCAAATCCTGATTACACAATTTACTCAATAAAAAGTGTGTCAATGTATATAGATTATATGTAGGAAACATATGAACAAGCACACACTTATTAATAGGAGCGTTGCCACACATTTCTATTGATGAACCACAACTTATGTTACTTAAGGATACACGTAGGTTTTGTGTTGTTCAACAGCAGTCATACCAGCCCATTTAACACACTGGTGATGCAATTTAATAAAAATAAAACAAGGATCAATCAAAGACACACACTCTATTCTGTGCACATTTAAGTTATTTATTATGTTGGAGGTCTTCATTACATAATTCACTGTAGCTTTCTCATAAGGTATTCAGCTTTGGAAGAACCTGTCAGACTACAGGATAAACTGGAATGTAGCTCTGCAGGAAACATCTGACAATAGCTCAAATACCGCTCCTCCTACTTGCGGTTGTCATCTCGTCATCTGTCCTCCTATATTTCCATCTGCACATCTGTCCTTTTCTATTTACCTCTTTGTTTATATTGCTTGTTCTCTCTTTCGTACGACCCCCATGCTCTTTTTTTTGGAGGGGGGGTGGGGGTTCCTCTGAAGTCACTCTGTTATTACGTTGAAAGTGATTTATTCACAAACGCTATTAAAGTATCTGCTGAGGGTATAGAGTCCATGTAAATGATGCTCGTAAGCCTGAACGTGAATAACGTCACTGTGCATAGCTCTCACACACCCTGTGGTCAAGCCCAAAGGGATTAAGTTGTTAATGAAGGTAACAACATGAGAACAGCTGACGATACGCCCAGAGACGACATTGTTTAAATTGGCCACATCACAACTCGCCAAAACAGGCCCTCTTATGTAATTTCAAAAGACTGACAATATGAAAAACTTCTTATTTCAGTTCGAAGTTGAGTACACATGGCAACCGACAACTGATGTCAGGACCAGCTGAGTTTTTCTTTATCTCTAAATGTGTTCCTAATCACTCGACAAAATCCAGACTGTCTGCTGTGCTGGCTCCTCATTGGTGGAACGAGCTCCCCACTGACATCAGGACAGCAGAAAGTCTCCACATCTTTAGCCGGAAACTAAAAACACATATTTTCCGACTATACCTTGAATAAAAACCGATTATCACTTCAGTGGCACTTGAATGGCACTTACTTATGGTATTACTTATGGTATTTGTATCACTTTTTGTAGTTTGGCTTTCTTGAAGAAACGTTACTTTCTTGATTCTTAGTGTTCTGAGTTTATTCTCATGGTTGAATGCACTTATTGTAAGTGGCTTTGGATAAAAGCGTCAGCTAAATGGCATGTAATGACATGTAATGTTCCATGTACATGAGCACACGAGCACAAATTCAAACTTGAGGGCGTTGGGGTTTGGTGTTGTTGTTGAGAATTGTTTTACAGGTCAGGTTGGTGCTTTGGCACACAAAGAGCAGCTGAAGGAAAGTATGAGCGGTATTGTCATCCAACCGACCAGGCGGAACGTTACATACTCATCCCTCCCGTTTTAGGACTTTTACAAGAGGAATCCGATCTCATGTGACCAGCTGTCACATCATTCATTTACACAACCCACAGAGGCTCTATTGTTAAACATTGTATATTTACATATATCTAACTGGCTGTCCTGCACCGATATTGACTCCACTACTACTGACCCCACTACTATGGCCTAGATGTATTTTAAGAACATTTTTTGCAGAAAATGTAAGATGACGACTTCCGATGACTAACCAGTTTGACATTTTTGGCTTCAAACTGAGGTTGTGGCTTTCCAAATAAAAAAGTTCATTCAAGAAATAATTTTAGGAGCGTGTTGTAGCCCAAACATTGCAAAGCTGTAAAATACTATTGCAGCTTGTCTGCTGTCACCTGTTGGCCAATTAGAGAAACTATTAGAATTATTTTTATTGTCTTGGTACTGTCTTAATGAAGAAGAAAAACATCTATATTAAGTGTGTATTTCAGATGTGTGGTTTAGTGTCTCAGTCATTAGTTAGTTTTATAGCGAGAAGGTTCTAGGCTCAAATCACAGCCATCATGTGTCTGGAGTTTTCACCATATTTGGGTAGTTTTTCATCTGGGTAAATGGTTTAATTTTGTCAAAATACACTGATTGTATGTTGTCGTAGACAGTAGTCTGTGATACACCTCTTAGATTTCTCAATGAAAATGTAGAGCTGAGGTGAACAATAAAGACCAACGTGGAAATATTTTTAAAGCTCATTTGGTTAATTAATAAAATATAAGAATACATATTGTTTTGCTCAATCAAACATTAGAGAACTATCAAAACCAGCGAAATTGGATCTTTGTAAATAGTAAAATGTTATTTCTGTAAAAAGGTAAAGAAAGGTATGATATGTATTTTATTTGATCACATAATGTAGTAATTGAATGCCATATATTGTCTGTACACCGTTGTATAGTTTGTCATACCTAATGCGTAATGTTGTATACATTAAAACGTTTATTAAAATGTCCAAAATCACACATACAGTTCTATGTTTAATTTTATACATTCTGCATTTACGTCATTTGACAGTATACTCTTATATCATGTGTTTTCAGTGTTGTATTTGCAGTGTAACAGCTCCTGTATTCTAAAATGATTACCAATGGTATCCACTAGATGGTAGTATTGTGTCAAGCCAGGCCTGCCATCACTCAACTGCTAAAATAATGCCTCGCATATTAATATAAACGTGATATGTTCATATATATTATTCTATATATATTCATTTTTTGTGTACATACTAGTTATATTTGAATGGTGATGCTTAGTTTGTGTTCTACTCTGTTGTCTTTAATGTCTTTTTTTATATTTGTCTTGTTTATTTGTATATCATATGTTCATACGACGAGAGCGACGTGTAACCGGAGTGAAATTCCATGTATGTGTGTGTGTACACATACATACACACGCGCACACGCACACGCACACACACACACACACGCACACACGGCCAATAAAGCTGGTTCTGATATTAACTCAACAAAGTCCAAAACCTATATTTATTGTATTTGCCAATTATGTGTCTTAAGCTAAATGAACAGTTATTAATGTTGTTACATAACTAGCACACTTGAGAACATGTAAACTGAGGGCCCGCAGGGGTATGCTGCGTAAACTCAAATGAAACACACATAGAACAAATTCAAGATGCATACCATGAACAAATAAAGGGAAACATATTTAATTTGTGTAAAAGTTAGTTAACATGTGAATCCTAACTTGACATACTTACCAAATAGTTTTAAATTCAATCCAAAAAGTAAAGGGGAAAAACAAACATTTATAATACAAACATTTCACAGAGAAACACAAAACAGAGATAAATGCATTTGTGTAAACGGTCAATAAACCACATTTTAAGAATATATTTGTAGTCCTGCACACATATTATGTCGCTCATGAAATTGTTCTGATATTTGACTAAAACTGGATTAAACCGTTTTGGACACAGTCCATTCCCGTAATCCCAGTAAAGCCCGAGCGGAAGTCGGACTCTTCTGGGCAGGAAATTGTCGGCAGTGTTTTTGTTGCCAGTGGGGACTGTTGTGTTGTGAAAATGGCGACGCCTCGTCGCTCCTCTCAGCAGCAGCAGCAGCAGCCAAACTCCCTGCTGTCCTCCCCGCCCCGCGGCGCCTCTCACCCCGCCACCCCACTTGGCTCTCCGCCGGCACCCACCGACGATGCCACCGCGCTCACCCGAGGTGGCGCGATGGAAACCAGGTCTGACGGCGAGGGAACCCCTGCCTCTCCCACCAGTACCTCCTCCTCCTCCTCCTCCTCCCCGGCTCTGGCCCTCACCGCCAGCAGCAGCAGCAGCGCTAGCAGCAGCGCTAGCTCCCCGACAACCACCGAAGGTAGCGGGACCAGCCCCGGCTCGACGCCCGACTCGGGCAGCGGGGACGCGGGCAGCAGCAGCAGCAGCAGCGGTAGCAGCGGCGGCGGCGGCGGGGGAAACGGGGCTTTCAGGGAGCTGTTTGAAGCCTGTCGGACCGGCGACGTTACGAGGGTGAAGAAACTCGTGGACACGCTGAACGTGAACGCCAAAGACATGGCCGGACGTAAATCAACGCCGCTGCATTTCGCCGCAGGTAAACATAACGGGCGATGTCCGCGTAAAGAGACGCAGCGGCGCGGCTGCTTTTAGGGCGTTGGGAGTGAGCGGAAAGTGGCTCATAATCACGGGCAGACATTAGCCACGAGCTGGACAACAGTTTTTAAGGATAATGCCCATCAACAGAAACGTCTTACAACAGATGTGAAATGCAGCAACTAGGACAAAGTTCATGTCACAGTTACCAGCCATTAGTGGTGATGTCACTGGTTATTTAGAGCAAAAACAACAACATACTTTTCTGATCTGAAACAAATGCCCCATCTCTCTTTCTAAGTTGTTAAAGTGTCGATGTCTTGTTTGAAATTCGGTACCAGTATTAACATTGTGTTAATGACAACAACATAACAACAGAGAGTTGATTTGATTGTATTATTGCATATTGTACTGTATTAGGTGGAGAACCGCTGCCTATGCTTCTTCTAAGTGAGTTAAGTGATACCCAACAGTGTAGTAGTAGACTAGAGGAAGCATCTTTTTGAGTGAGCAAATACGGCTTTGGTCACACACCATAAACCTAAATAATACAGGCCCAAAGGACCAGCGTGGGCAGAACAATTCCATAACATCAGCGGTAACTCTGTAATGTTGCTCCTTTTCTTAGAATATTCACTAATGCATTACCAGATGTGGAAATTATCTTAAGATTTGTGCAACTTTTGAGTGGGTTAAAATGACTTTAAATCAGGGTAGGACTGAGAAATTCGGTTTACGAGTTAAAAACGTTGCAGGGGTGTGACAGTTGCTTCGTGGGTTAAGGGACGGATGCAAGGCCCACAGAAAGATGATACAGCACTGACAAATCCCCCAATCAGTGATGTCTTTATTCTGCGTATTGACAGTTTACAGTCACCGACAGGTGGACATTTTGTAATTGCTTCAAAACGTTTGCAAATAGGCTTGCACCCCCCCCCCCCTCCCCCCCAAAAAAAGACAAACAAAAACAAGAACAAGGCCAGACTTAACTATGAAGGCAACACAATGTTTAAACATCATTTATTCTACAAGCAAGACGTAGAGGAGACTGTTTTATTCTTCCCTGTTCTTGTTCATGGTCCGCGGCCGTTGAACAAGGGGCTCATCTTCAGTTCTAACTCTTCAGCTCCAGACTTGACTGCTTTTAATTATTTCCTCGGTGCAGATGAAAGAAGATGAAGGGGAGACAGACTTGCGCAGCTGTTTTACATCTCAGGCCTCCATAATCCCCAGCAGCTTGAACAATGAAGCAGGCTTCACTTGTCCGCTGCTTTCCAAAACAGCTGTCACGTCGCAGAACAAATGAACACGCTGTGCAAATATGAAGAAAACTAAACAAGACGCCGGTCTAAAAACCTTCTGTCAAAGATGCAGATTTGATTTTTAAGAAGCGGTTTCATCTGGACCTCGCCCTTCAAATGCTGTAACTGCCATCTCCTTCTTCTCTCTCTCTCTCTCTCTCTTTGGTCTCTCTTTGCTCTCTGGTTATATCTCAGGTTTTGGGCGGAGAGATGTGGTGGACCACCTGCTTCAGATGGGCGCCAATGTGCACGCACGGGACGACGGCGGACTGATCCCGCTTCACAACGCCTGCTCATTCGGCCACTCCGAGGTGAGACTTTGCACAGCAACCCTATTGACGTAGTAGTATTAATTAAAAAAAAAAAAAAAGGTAGAATCCCAAACGGACAAAGAAGTAAACTGTAATCGGTAACATGCAACAACCCTTAGACCCTCGTTGCTACTTTGATGTTTTTATCTCCCCGGGCCTTTAACCACTGTCATCAATCGAGTGATAACCATTTTGATTGTTTTAAAGGCTTTTAGAGCTTTCTCTGGGAGCACTTTGCGACCATGTCAGAAAAGCGCAGTGCTAATGCAACTGTGTGATCACAGGGATGATTGGCGCCGCGATTAGAGTAAACACTGTCCAAACAGAAACCAATCACGGAGGCCCCTCTGAGAGGGCTTGTTTGCTTTTGGTTTATGTTTTTTGGAGTGGAAGATGAGGCGTATGGGGGTCTGACACTCAGGATTGTGGAATAACTGCTGGAAAGTGGAGGATTAAACCCTTCGAGTTGAGAACAAGTTGCTGCATGAAGAAAAGGAGAATGTGGTCGTCTTATAACACGAGTGAGGGCGAGATGGAGTCTGAGGTTGACGGGCACGTTGGTGTGGCATCGGCGCAGGCATTGTGTCGCACTGTTGACGTCAGGGAAAGCTGTTAAACTGCAATGCTTTTTCTTTTTTTAAATTATTTTTTTTTTTTAGGCGCCATCCTCCGGTTCTGAAAAGTAAAGCAAACGTGGAAGTGCCTTTTTTTTAAATTGGCATTCTTTCTCTCTGGTTGCGGAAAAGAAGTCTTTGAGAAAATGACCCTACTAATCTCTCACTTGATTTATTACTACCTAAGTAAACATTGTAAACATGAGTTTATGGTTAAATGGCACGACATCTTCAATACAGCATGACGTTCGTATAGTAAAACAGCCCAAAAAGCGGCATGCTTTGGGGCGTGGCTACTTTGTGATCGACAGGTCGCTACCATGGCGTTGTCCGTGTTTCTCCTTTAACATCAGTTCATGAAAGTTTATTGTCATCGTTCTGATCGCCTCCGGTTGCACTTGGCTCCATTCTCCCGTTTCTTTTCCGGTTCCAATGAACCAAGATGTCGACGGCCTGAAATGTCGAACTCGAGGCTTCAAAACCGCCGCCCTTGAACCAATCGGTCACACCATGGTGATGCTCAGAGACTTATCGCATATTGAACTATGATTTAATAGAGATGTAAACAGGCTGCTGCATCATTCCAAAATATTGTCTTTCCTAAAAAGTGCTTCTTCTTTTTTTCAGACGAACCTGAAACATTTTAATTTGTGCCAAGTTCATTTAATAATAACCAGTAACATATAGACTGATACTTCCTTATATGAACAAAAGCTCACAATTGTTATTATAACACAAACAATGTATATACTGTATATAAAAATGATTTATTTTTGCCAAACCAAGAGAAAATGCAATGTGCTGTCTGTTGTTTCCAGGTGGTGTCCCTGCTGCTGTGTCAGGGGGCCGACCCCAACTCTCGAGACAACTGGAACTACACGCCACTCCACGAAGCTGCCATCAAGGGCAAGATAGACGTCTGTATAGGTAAGCACAGATAAACGCACGGCGCACGCATTGTGGGCTCCATACACACAAGTGCATATTAACCGTCCGTGTATTTACATTTAATGGTCTTGTGGCATTTTGAGTTATTCTTTTGGCTCGGCGTCTGTTGGCTCCGTGAGACACTGATTGGTAAATCAGTGTTACTGGTTGCCACATTGCTTCCCGGAGTTGCATCGTTCCCTTGGGTGCAATACAAGTCAGTGGTTGTTCTGTGGCCTTTCTAAATATGTTTCATTAATTGCAGTGGTGTTGCTGCAGTGGATTTATAGATATTAACACCCCTCGAGTGTTTGTGTGGGCCCTTTTTTGTTTTTAATTGTCTTCTCTTCCACCGCCCCCCGAATTCACAACCCGGAGCTCTGTATAATCAATCAATGATATAATAATCAATATAATCAATTTGAGAAACTATAATAAACCACCTGCAGACTGTACGCTGTTATTCCTCCACTAAGGATCCACCAGCAAATAAGCTTCAAATTGCAATTACAGTGTTACTGCCTGTTCTTAAGCCCATACAGGAGACAAAAGAGATTTGATTTCTTTGCACAAAAGACAAAAGAAATTACACCATACGTACAATTTTCATTTAAGAATAGAAACGCCACGACGATATTTCAGAAAGTACACCAGCGACAGCCTGAAGAAGATCTGAAGTGGAAAAGATCAGCGCAGCAAGTTGGAGGATAATCTTTATGATCTTTATTGGAAAGCGTTGCTCATCGCGAGGAGCAATAACAAATGACTGCAATGATAGTCGGCGTCACCGGGCTGCCGGATTCAGTCTGGAGTGCTGAGAGCAGCGAGGAGGAAAAAGTTGCTCCTGTCGTTTCTTTTTTTTTTAATGTCTACGACAAGCTGCTGCAGAATGCCGGTGCCCCGTAATGACTGCGTAGACGCAGAGGGCTTTTTGGGGCTCTGAGGATTTATTAAGCATTTAACGTATGTTTTCCAATAACGCATGCGCGCTAGTTTGTCTCTCGGGTTTTATTGAAAAGGCCTATCGTGTAGTGGGTCGCCGTGGGCTGTCAATTTAACGGAAAGCGCGTCCCCAGAAAAACGCGGACTTACTCTACAGCGCCCCGCTCCGTGACAACACTGTGACAACACCGTGACAACACCGTGACGTCCTCCCGCCTAAGCCGCGCACCGCTTCGCTTTAAAGCAAGATGTGCCGTTTTGTAATGATATTACAATCGCACAAATGCACACCTCCTCGCGTACAGGTGGTATTCATACGGCTTTACAGAGCAATTTAGGACAAGTTTGTGCAGTCGAAGTTAAGAAGCTGAGGCCAATCGTCTTGGAGTTGGAGGCCGCACTTCGTTTAGTCACGGGGACATTCCCGGGCTCCTGTCATTGAAGGGCACGGAACAGTCAAGCCATGTATGTATGTATGTATGTATGTATGTAATGTATGTATGTATGTATGTATGTATGTATGTATGTATGTATGTATGTATGTATGTATGTATGTATGTATGTATGTATGTATGTATGTATGTATGTATGTATGTATGTATGTATGTATGTATGTATGTATGTATGTATGTATGTATGTATTGCACGTTTGATGGTTGATTTTCATAGTGTGCAAAGATGATCTGAAACCAATGGATGCAGGAAACGTCACGTGGCAAATGGTCCGCAATAATGTTGAGTCAGCAGGACTCGTGGGGAAATGTAAATGTTTGAATCTTAAGATATTGTTAAGACATTCGACACGGCAACGCCATTTGCGTTCCTTTTTACAATATCTGTTTTGAACCAGGTCTTCACATATCAAACCGTTGTATTCTATCATGTAGAGGTATGCACTGGTGTCTGGTATCTGAGCATTCTTGTTGAGGTCAAACCACCATGTGACGACCCCTCCCAGCATTAACTCTCTTTTCTTCTGGTGTTAATCAGAAAAGGTTTTCCATCCGAACTGCACAGTTACAGGCAAACCGAGGCCTGTAACACAAAAACCACCTGACCTCTTGTAGCTTGTTTATTGGACAGCGTTTTGGTGGCCTGTCCTCCTGCCAGGTTTAGAGAGTTGGCAGCAGAGTGAGAGACAAATCAGATTCTCCCGTAACTTCAGCTCAGCATGAAGGACGCTCTATCCTCTTCGTTGGTTGTTCACGCAACTTGAGCTTTTATCGCTGGACCTGCATCTCTGCCAGCTCAAGGTCTTGGGGGCAATCTCATCAACAAACTTGGGATAAGAAGATCTTGGAAATCCTAAAGCAGCCACGCGATTGGCTCCGAGTTTAATAACCCGCCGCCTCCATAAATGTCTGTTCAGTACACGGTTCCCGTGGTGTCCTCATCTCCAGAGGATCATAGGCCGACTGAGTCTCCGCCCTTTCCCACCCCAGATGTCAGTCAGGTTAATAACGTTGCTTATTAAGGGTCTATTGTTTATTACTTTGTTGAAATGACTTACAATAAGCCTCGTCCAGGGGTTTTAATTTATTGAACTTGCTATGACGTCTGTTAGTGGCAGGATAATACGGTTGCATTGGTTAATTTAAGATACTATAACAAATGGTTAATTTTTTTTTTTTAATGAAATATTATATATAATAATATATTAAAATTGTGGAAATTTCCCGTTCCAATATCTCAGTGCCTCTGATTCAAACAAGAAATGTTGTTTTAACTAACAGCCCAGAACCCAAAGATATGAATTAAAAGAAAAGAACAGATTAGATTTGGCATTTGTTCCTGGATAATTGACTTGAAATGCATAATAAATGATCTATTTTATTTCTATTGATCAATTAATAGTCTCTGAACAACATTTGGTGTCGTCACCCGGTCAGTTTCAGATGTTTAAATGCATTCATTTGTAGTTTTTTACTAAAAGCTTCTTTTACGTAGGGTGGCGTTTTTTTAAACTTTTGCCCAAATAAGTGCCTGCAGCTCTTTGTCCAAGTGTTCTCTTGTGCAAACTGTGCCACTAAAAATGTCTTCATGCAAATTTAGACCAACTAATATTACACATTCACAGAAAGGCTTTTACTCCGAGGGAGCTGCAGGAAGTGTTGAAGCCCCAGTGAAACAGAAGTTAGAGCGTCTTTATCTTTTATTCCCCAGTGATATTTTAGCGGCTGAAAGAGGGATTTGATTGAGCCGCTAGAAAGTGGGCGGGCTGAGAATGTAGCCCGATAAATAGCTACGAAGGTGTATCGCTCAAAGTATATAAAAGGTAACAAACGTTTTAAAAACCCATCAAGATGAATTGATTCATGCATGGATGTCAGGCATACCTCACCCAAGCACATGAACAAAGGATGGTTGGATGTTGTTATAGAAAGCTGAAGAAAGAGGTCTTTTGTCCCCTTTTATGACCGGCGATGTGATCATAAAAGGGTTGAACAATGAATTTCGGCTTAAAAAGACGGCGTAATGCTGAACCTGCCAGTCTGCTATTTGACTCAGTTTTTCCCCATTTGAACAGCACATCTCAGATGAGAACAAACACATGTCCCCAAGTTACTTACTAATTGGACGCAGGCCTTTTCAGGTAGTCTGCAAACCTGACATTCTCCAAAAAAGGGGATTACGGTTGTCCAGAGAGGGGCTTTGGACGGTGTTGCTGAAAAAGTCGTGCACATGAGAGACCAAACCGAAAACCCTAAGTTAGAAGTTGACAACCCAAATCGTGCGTGCGTGGTCATTTTTCTATTGACATATCTTTATCCTCTCGCCGTGCGTGCGTGTGTGTGTGTGTGTGTGTGTGTGTGTGTGGTGCAGAGCTAAATCATATTTTTGTGGAGGGGTGACTACGGTCTGCGTCAGTGCTCGGGCACACACGGGCACACGGATGCCTGCGGGCATTACTCGCGATATCGTCACTCCTCTACCGTCCTCTCTGTCGAGTAGTTTTAGTTCAAAGGGCACGAGCACCGGGACTGCTGAGCAATCACAACAGTAGGAAGCGAGATAGAGAGGAAGGCAGTGAGTGTGTTGACATTGGAGCCAGAGTGACATTAGAAAACAGAGTAGAGGCAGAGTTTGTTATTCAGCTCATACCTGTTCAGTAGTCTCATGACCCTCTCCTCTCCTATATCTCTCCTCTCCTCCCTGCTTATCATCTCTTCTCATTTCTTCTTTTCTCATCTCCTCTCATGTCTCCTCTTTTCTCTTCTTTTCTTCCTTCTCCTCTTCTCTCCTTTCCTGTCTTTTCCCTCCTCATTCCACTTCTCGTCTGTTTTTTTACTACTCCCTGCTCTCTCTCCTCTCTCAAGCACACAAACACTCTTGGTTTGTTGTCCTCTCCCATCCTCTCACCCCCCCACCCCCCCCCCCCCCCCCCCCATCGCCCCCCCCCCCCCCCCCTCATCTTGTTCTCCGCTGCATCGCTCAGTCAGTCGGAGAGGCGAGAGTCTCTCCACTCGCACCGCCTGCCCGCCTCGTCGCTGCCGCCTCTGCTGCTGCCTCTGCTGCTGCCTCGATTAGCCGTGTCAACTCGTCTCTCCTTTCCTCACTCATTCTAATTTATTCTTCCCGGCTTCGCCACAGGCTCCCCCGCGCTCCTCCGCGGAGGTGTTATGTGCTTTGTAGCCGGTCACGTCGCCGCTCTTTGTACGGTCCGCCGTTTGTCTGGCGGTGTGGCGTAGCGTAGCTTCCGCTGCTCTTGTTGTGGCATGTCTGTTTACATCAGCGGCGTGGCTGGCAGGGCAGAGGCAGCCAGGGGCAGCCGAGAGAGCGGCGCGAGCGACAGAGGTGGAGCGGCCAGGGGAGGAGGAGGAGGAGAAGGAGAGAAATGTGAAGCAGGACGTGCAGCAGGAGACTCGGGCAGAGATGGAGGAAGAGGAGGGATAGCACAGGAGCAAGTGGGAGAGAAAGGAGGAGGTCCAGGGAGAGCAGTTTATGGAGCAGGATGGGCAGCGGGAGCGGGAGCAGGAGGAGGTGCAGGAGGAGGACGAGGAGGACGACTAACGGAAGGTGTGTGTCGGGGAGTTTGCGTGACAGTCCAGGAGTTCAGCTACTGTCTGTGTCTGCCCTGTTGTACAGTGTTACTGCAGCACGGAGCCGACCCCAACATCCGCAACACCGACGGCAAGTCCGCCCTGGACCTGGGTGAGCCCTCCGGCAAGGCCGTTCTCACAGGTCAGTGTCCCGTCTGTACATCTGTCTGTCACATGACACGCACACACACACGCACACACATGCACACGTCTGTGTTCCCGTTGCAGATTGTGTGCGCTTGTTTGTCTTTCCTGTTCTCTGGGTCCTCTCTTTCTGGTATTTTTTTTTTTTTTTTCTCTTACGCACTCTTTCCCACTCCTCTCTTAATGTTAACAGGTTGCACACACACCGTTCCCCCCCAATATTCCTTTCATTCTGCCCGGTATTGCCTCTTGTTTCGGTCCACCTATCACCCTCTTATTTTTTTTTTTAGCAAGGCCTGTGTTGCTCCACGCATGTTATTCAGTCTCTGTGTTCAAGGCTGTACGCACAACGGCCATTCATTCGCGTTTTCTTTGTTTGGCCTTGCTTTTCTCCAATAATCAGGGGTCAGAGGTGTTTTGTGTTTCTGCTTTCCAATATAATCTCATTTTTCTGGCTGAGGCTGCACTCATTGATCAGCTACTCAGTAAACTCACTCTGTGTTGGATTTTGCTCTGTTTGTTTGTTTGTTCTCTTGTCATGTGTTGTTGAAAGGTAGAGGAGTAACCAGCACACTGACACAGCAGACCTTGACTTAAAGCAGTTTTAATGCAGCACAATAACGGATTGAAAATACATTTAAATGCAGGTTAAAAACTGTAAGAACACCACACCCATCCTCCTCCTCCTCCTCCTCCTCCTCCCACCTGGGTTTAAGGCTGCAGAGAGAGGCTTTTACACCCTTACAGGCCAACAAAATATATCGGAGAGCTTTAGTGGTCAACATGGGACACTGAAACTCAAACTGGTTCTTTTATTGTAAAAAAGCCCTTAAAGGCAGCAGGACTCATTACACACATGGACAAAGTTACAGCCTTTATATGAGGAAATAATAAAAGACAGATATGGCTTTGAATTAAAAAAAAAAGTGGTATATATTCTTTTGAATTTTTCCTTGGTTAGACAGCTGAAAGTACAGACACAGATTCACTTTTTGTCCGTTTTAGTTTTATGTTTTTGAAAATCAGCACTTTGCATCTTCTCTTTTGACGAACACACACACACGCACACGTACACACGTGTGGGCTTATGAGTTATGAGTCCTCATCTCGTTTTTCTCTTCAGATGGGAAAGGTTGAAAGACATGGGTGTTATTGAACTAAATTAGTCCTCTTATTTATGTTTTTGCCTTTCATAGCGTCCTCCATTTACACTGTGTTACATCACCGATTCCCATCAATTCCCTCCGTGGCAAATGAGATGAACCGCGAGATACCGCAGCGAGGAGCTGTGCAGTGTCAAAACATGTGGACGATATTCACCGCCGCCGGTCTGTGAAAACATTCTACTTGACAAAGAGAATTGAAATGAGGTTGTTCGGTGCCAGGTTATTGAACATTGACGCTTATATTTTGTCCCCTTCACCCCCCGTCAGCCATGATGCAAGTTTTACAATGGAGCTGTCATGGATATGCGATTAATGGGCAGTTAAACAGAATTCTGCCTCGATTATATAGAAAATAGGGTGCGTCTCATAACTCCAGAACGTGTGTGACAGGAGAACTGTGGTGACGCCAAAACGCTAACAGCCCCATCTACAGCCAGAGGCTGGTTTGTCCTTTCTGGGCTACCGTAGAAACCCTGCGGTGCTACATGGAGGAACACTCCGTATGTATCTATAAACGTCCCATTTTAACTAACTAATAAAAACATAGTTATGTTTATTATATTCTTACAACAGATTCTCCAAAATCCTACACATTGGACCTTTTTAAGCCAATTTACCTGTGAGAACCTTCAGTGTGCTGCAGCTGCCTTCACACATTACAGCCATATACCAGCAGGTTTTTAAAAATCCTGGCTTAAAGTGAAGCAAAGGTCGCACCTCACCAGTGACCTACGCAACCGTGATTAATTTTTTTAACTGGAAAAACATTTTAAGCAGATTTATGATGCCCCACCTGCCTACCCATTGTATCTTAAAGCTCGGCAATGGAAACAAGGGCGTTGGGAGTAAAACATGTTTTAATTTACATAAATTAGGGGCTTTTCGAGACATTTTAAGTGCAATTAATAACATTAATAATGGCTGTGTTCCATCCAGGTCATTCATTAAGCCTGTGCCAATGGGCAGCCATGCATCCTACCAGAACTGGGTCACCTAACTGGAATGCAGCCTTAATTGAGGTTATCAATTACACCCGAGCTTTCCCCTGGTAAAGGCATGTCAAAAGGTCGACCACACGATGAACGTAGGCCAAGCACACGTGTTGGAACGCACAAAATGTGTCCGAGTGCTCGCCGCTTCGCTTGAGTCTGAGCCCCCAAACTGAGCTGACGGGTGTGTTTAAAAAAAAAAAAAATGTCACTGAAAAAGACAACAGTAAGACATTGCCAAGGATAGCTAAATGTCATCTGGCGTTTGCAAACTTCTGCCGTTTCCACAGGCATCCGCCGGTGCATTGGGGTGAAAATGAGCCGTTAACAGGGAAACCAGTTGATCCATTACGCCAGCACTGGGAAACTCCCCTAGCTCCCGCGGCGGCGGTTCAGTATTCTGTCTGTGCTTCAAATGTGACACATTTTGCGCACCTTGTTAAGTAGCGTGAATCATCCTCTTAATGGCCGGCACTAATTACCCAAACTATCGTCCTGTCACATTGTCTTATCACCCGGCGCCATCCCAGAGTTCTAATTACCGCTGGCAGTGATGCATTTAACGCGATGCTGTCAACGACATTATCGTCGACATGGTCGGGTTTTTGGTCAAAGTTGCAGAAAATTCAAAACCAAGCCTTTTAAACCCCTTTATTTTTCCAGAAAGAAAAACACCTTCAAGAGTGTGAATGTGAACATATGTGTGTGTGTGCTTTGTAGCCTGTGTATGATCTCCCAGAGACACCCTGCATTAGCCTGCTCCTCCTTTTGCCCTGCATGTTCTACGATTTTAGAGGTCCTGCTCTATTCCTCATCTCCGCTGCAGCTCTTCAGTCGGCGGTGATGGAAGTTTATATTGACCCATAAATAAGCTCTACCGCTCAGCCGCATCCAACAAAGTGCTCTCAGAATTGATAGACTCTGTACCCTGTTTCCTGGAGACGTGGAAACGAAAAGACAAAAAAAATAATTAGATTTTTCTTTTTTTTTTAATGGGGCTTCGAAAAGGGGAAACACTAATTTGTTTTGCAATATATTTGATTGGGTTTGGATAGCTCACACACCGCATAGCAGACGTCAAGGCGTCATTAGTCTGCGAGTTGTTCTTCGTTCCGGGTCATGGATTACAGCTCATTGACAAATCTGTATGTGCATCACTACCGGCCACAATCTGCTGTTGCAATGTAAGCAGCAGCAGAGATGACCAAATACGTCTTCCAGAAATGTAAATAACCGTTACTCTGTTGTGGCCGTGCAGTTGCAAAAGCCTGGAGGCTTTCAAGTTAATAATGTCGTCCTTATCGAGTTACAAAGGACAGCGTGCGCAGATTTGCAGCGCGATTTTAAAGCGTATCGCCAGACTGTTACTGGCTCCTGGAGCTACACCCGGACGCCCCCTCAGTACGCAGCATTGATCTGATGTTGGAGTGAAGCTGGTGTGTTTCAGATGTGATTCATGGTGCTGCGTCGATGCTGAGGAACGCAAGGCACATTAGTATTTTGTGACCAGTCAAAGTCACTTTCAGCACAACCACTGCTCCTCAGCACCAAGCGTTTTGAGTAGCATATATAAATATATAATCAATTACGCACAACGAGCTTATTTGGTGTTCGGACGTAGAAAGTATTTCACAGGATACACATTGGACTTAAATAGAGACTTCGTAACTCACAAGTCTAAAATAATGGGATACTGGTGAGCACTAAAACAAAAGTTGTTGGAAACCTCCTCACTCGAAGGCAGGAGGGAACAGCTGGCTGCTTCAGAGTCGCCGGCAAGTGGGTTGTGCTACCTTTTGCACAGAGTCGGCACAGCGGTTTCCAGCCTACTCGCTAAGATAAGATAACCGCCAAAGGTTCCTACACCAGCGTGAGAGTTTGATCAAAAGCCTGGAAATTTCCCGGGAAATCTCGATTATCAGACTGCAGATACGTATTCGAGAGAAAACGCCGGGGTAATGATGTGAAAATCCACCGAGCAGCTAACTACGGAAACAAAGGGATCAGCGGGAGGATTTTCATTTGGATCCGTCTTCCCTGTCGTTGGTGATTGATCTTCCTCTGGGCCGGGAAAAAGCAGTGATTAGGACACTTTCATCAAGTTGTTTCTGCCCTTGACAATTCTGTCCTTTCTGCCCTCGAATCTCCGTCGCTTTCCTTCTTCACTCATCAATTACGACGTTGGCTTAATGAGCTCGCAAGTACGGCGTGTACTCCATCCGCCCCTCATCCTCACGGCCCCGGCGTCGCTCGTTCCCTCTGACACGTCGTCTATACCCTTTGTCCCTTTGACCCCTGCTGTCGCTCAACCGTCTCCAGCTCCGTACCGATCGGCCGCTCCATCTTTCCCCTCTTGACATTTGCCGTTCATTCTCTTTCTGGGCCACACTCGAGGCGTCTCAGTCTGCCTCGTCCGCTTTAAATCTCTGAACGGCAACGCGATTCCGTGACGTACACACGGATCAGCCGTCGGTGCATCACGGACCTCAGCAGCCCTGCAAAGAGTGCGCAGTTTGCAGCACGGCGTTTGCATTCAGTGCCGTGAGATGTAGGTTGGTGATCAATATCACGGCCAATTTTATTATCGGCTTATCTTCTGAACTGAGGCTGTTTGTCCACTAAATTTCAGCCGGATACTTAGAGATCCTACAAACAAACAAACTGGTGGAACATAAGCTCTATGCAAATGAACTGGTGGAGGTCATTTGTGTGGTAATCTCTCTTAGACTGTTGTCCCAGGTATTAAGCACTCATTGGGGATTTTGTCTGCATCATTGTTATGAAATATCTTTGTTTGTTTTTTTGTCTCAAATAGGAAACAAACTACGTTATCTTAATGCAATAACGGTTACCACCTAGAAGCAGATCCGTTTTCTCAGAAGAAAACTCGTTTAATTTTGGACTTGCACCGCGCACTTTAGTCTTCCAGAAGTAAGAAAACCTCATTGACTGTTGGCACACCAGGTGTTTTTGGTTCTCTTGCTGCCCACAGGTGTCCGTTCAAGTCAGCTGTTTTGTGTGCTGAATTGAGATGGAGAAGAAAACCACGTCCACATGGTACAGCCTCATCCGGCACCACAGATCGGCCAATAGGAGAAGGTTATTCATGCCGTCGCTTGATGCACCTTTTGGAATGTCTTTCTGAAAGCCCGTAGATGAGGACGGTAAATAAAGAAGGGAATCATTCCTGTTTCCTGTTTGCTGTGGAATAAAAAGGAGAGAGAGAGACGAGAACATAGAGCGTGAGGAACCGAGTCCATTAGCTGGTATTAATTACCTCTGATTAGTATTCACAGACTACCTGCTTCTGAGCCTCTGAGAGATCAATTCTCCACCCTGGACCTCAGTCAACACACACACACACTCATTACTTTGGCCTCCTTTGTTTTAATGTGTCTTTAACACATTTCCGCTCTGATACGAACAAATCGGCTTCATTTCAGTTGCACTATGTGTCACGTTGCTGTTTGCTTTGGGTTGAGTGCCAACCAGATGGCAGGACGGCCAGCTTGGCATGCAGTGCGAGGTTTCACACTCCGTGAGCTGTCGGTGTCTTTATGAAGTGCTGTTGCCCCGTTTTGATACGAAAGATATGAAAGATTATCTCTTTTTTTTTTAATTGCTGGCTTGTCTGGTGTGTGCTCGGCATTATCAAACGTGCTTTATATTCATTAAATGTATTCACACATGAAGAAAAAAAAAAAGAGAAGGATTTAATAGACAATTAAAGACGACACTTTCTGAAGCCATTAATTTACTAATGCATTGGCCAAATGTATGATATATCTATAAAAGTGATGCCCTATCGTCATAAATAAAATATATGATGTAGTTGGAAGCTTCTATTGAGGCTTTTGAATGAAGCTTTGAAGGTCTGCTGTCCCCGTGGCTAATAAAGACGCTGGTGGGTTTATTGTGGGGTTAGTTAAACGGCCGGTGCGTTGGTATCGGACGCCGAGGGGCACCGACCGAGCGTCAGTAATTGATGAGTCGGGAGTACGGCCGGGTCGTCCATGCCACTGTGAAGACGGCCCTTGGTCGTCTGCAATATCTGTGTGACCTTTTACCTGAATGCCGCTGATGGACAGGTGAGCAGGTCAAGAAGCTCCTCTTGGTCAAAACAATGGGCATTTATAAGATAAAGTAAGCTATATTATCAGATTTTGTTCTCCATTACGTTTCCTTGATAAATCCTATTACTGAAGCAATGACCTAGTTGCCCCATGGAAATCAATGAACTCATTGTGTCTCATCTGCACATTTTTCCGTTTTAGTGGCAAATCAGTTTCCTGGATCAAATAAACAAAGCGTCAGTCTCACTTTAACAACGCGGGGAGTGAAAGTTGGCCTCGCACTTGGATTTCAAACTTGAGAACTGTCTCGAAGAGAACTCGACGTCGGGAGACGGGACAATATTTGCTATTTGAGTGGAAAACATTGTCACTGGTTGGCTTCAGATTTGACAGTTCCAGTACGTCTTCACCAGGTGGTGCAAGCTTTCAGCGCCGCTTCCAGCTGCAGATTGGATCTTTCTTTGTCTCCGTTCCGTCACGAAGGCAGTGTGGAGAACTTGAAGAGGCTGAGTGAACAATTGCAGAATTAAACCAGATTGAACACTCAAGTTTCTTGTCAAGAATCCCCCTGTCATCTTGTCATAGTTAGCTTTTCATCTACAGTGAGTTGCAGACCGCAGTGATGGGCTGTCCCCAACAAAGAAACTACGTCTCCAAGAATGTGCTTTAAAAAAACCATCTCTATAGAATAAAATAGCTTTCAATCGTCCTTACTACAGTGCAGATGCTAATTTCTCTTACTCGCTTTATCAGTTTCCCTGTCGCAACTAAATCATTCTAGGTTATTTATTTGAGTTTAAACGTTGGTAGGAGAGTTCATGACTGGAACTCCTGGGTCGCAATCATTGACCTGCAACTGCCTCCCAAACAGCAACTGCCTGGACTACTGACAGCAGTGTCTTGGACAACACCATGTCTCAGTGCTCATCCGCACTCATGAATTACCGCAGGAGATGGATACTCGAGCAATAATCTACTGGAAACAACGTCCAGGCTCAGCAGAGCGCCACGCGAGACCATTCATACGGACCGCTAAAGGATGATCTTTGATGATCTCGGTGCAAAAGTTAAAGACTGCGCTCGCGACTGTTCCGGCTTCTGCCGAGTCGACTTCCACCCCAGACATTTGGCGGACGGCCAGAGGCAGACTCAAAACACAGACCCCTGACAGTAAAACTAGAAAATGGGTTTGAACTGTTAATAAATCTCCACGAGAGAGGAATGGTGATGGATGCTGATGAGAAGGGACAAGAGAGAGTCATGAAGACGGCGCGCCAACAGAAAGCCATGAATGGGAATGAAGCAAAGGGAGCGCAAAACATCTAAGGAGGAAGATCAATTGTGTCACTTTTGGTTGTGGGGGATGCTATCACAGATATAAGCGGTAAGACGATTAAAACACTCAGATTCCCAGCTGTTAATGAAATAATTTTACGCGTGGGAGCCAGTGACGTTTGCAGAGAGCTGGATTTTTATTGAACTGTTAATTGGCGACAAAATGGAACGTCCGGTTGTTCACTAGACCACCATCACCATTGTGTTCAGCAGACCTGTATCAGTTAAAAGATGGCCCAGTGTTAGGTTGAGCAGGATGCTCTTAGTTCGCCATATTAGCAGTTCCCTCTTTCCTTTTGGCTGGCAGGTAGTGGGCGGGGCTTATCAATTAACGCGGTGGCCCAGGTGTGATCAGGCTTCCGGGCAGCAGCGTCCATCAGGTGAACTTTTCAGATTGAGAGACTCCACACCTGAGCCACTTTGTTGTCTCTTTGGTCTTGAGAGCTGAGCGACTGTCACCTCCAGCGTTTAGTTTCGGACCAACAACGACAAAAATATTGGGCGACGGCGTGCAGCTCTGAAATACACTTGCCGTGCCGTGGCATGCCTTCTGTACAGTATCTTGTCGTCTTAACTGGTACTAATCCAATATCTTCTATCATCCCTTGGAAGCAGTTGGGGTGTGTGTCCACCCCGCACTGCTTTTGAAGCTAGAACTGCCGCACAGAAGCTTTGATGCAGCGTTTGTCCACGCTCCTGCTGTTGCTGCGTGACTAGTGAACAAACGGTTTGTAGTGCGCTGTGCTTTGACTGTAATTGCGTTCTGTGTATGCGTTTCCATCAAAACTGTATTCCCTCCATGCTGCGTGTTGGAGGTCTGCTGTCAGCGAGCACTTCCACTCTGTGGTGACAAAAGAGAAAAAAAGGAAAATTGTTGCTTTTGAAGAGAAGTCCGCAGTGGGCAGGTGGCTTTAACATAGCAGAACATTCTCTCTCTCTCTCTCTCCTCTCTCACACGGGCGGTGAAAAAGTGATTTAAGAGAACAAGGGAGAGGGGACCTGAGACGGAAAGAAAGCCGAAGAATGAGGAGAGGGGGAAGACGAGAAGAGAGAGAGAGAGAGAGACTGAGTCGGAGAGAAGAAGTCCGGGAAAAGGGAAGAACGTGGATGAGGTGTGAAGAAGGGAACAAATGCACGGCGTGAAAGCGATTGAAGGGGACAAGATGAAGATGCTCATTGGCTCGCGTGACGGACAGGACCGAGAGATGAATTAATGTGACGTCATGCGAATGCCAAAAAGTTGGAAGAGAGGCGAGCTCTGATCGGTGTGTACGTTAACAGCCTCATCATGAAGACAAAGAACCGCTGTAGCTGCTCTGAAGGCTTCGTCCTTATGCAGCGGGAGCAAAGGCAATCTCACACCTTTTGAGTGCCTGTAGGTGTGTGTGTGTGTGTGTGTGTGTGTGTGTGTGTGTGTGTGTGTCGGAGAGAGAAAGAGAGAGAGAGAGAGGGAAATGTGAATTCCTGTGTCTGCGAGGCCAAGTGTGTAGCTTTCCTCCCCTTATCGGTGACATGCTCATTGATTACCATGATGACTGCTGTTCAATTGGTGATGAATGAGCCCGAGCCCTATTCCCAAAATGGCAAAGCAAAGTGTGCGTGTGTGCGTGTGCGTGTGCGTGTGCGTGTGTGCGTGCGTGTGTGTGTGTTCCCTCACCCCATTCAGGACATTTTTCCTGCAGCTGAAATTGAAAGTTTTCCACACGGCTGCACAGCTCCACAACACGGAGTGAGTTAGCGAGGGCAGTCGGCCACGGCACGAGAGGAGACCGACAGGATGTTGTTAATGAAGTCACATTTCGATGAAGTACTGAGCTCTAGCTCCTGGATGCGGAAATCCTCCGCAAAAGAGAAGGAATCGGATGGATTAAATATTAACAAACGCTTTGCTTGAAATGTACATATTGAAAATGGTGTCGGCCTATGTGAATCCTCAAATGCTTCACACTTCCACAAGTTATCCTACAGATCATTGAGGAATACAAAAGTATTTGGCTGCACTTACTTCATTTGAGTAGTGTTCTCCGTTCGATTGCCTATCCATTTAATAGGGAGAAACATCGTTAAAATATTGACTTAACTATTTGCAATGATCTCTTTTCCTCTATCACAAGTCGTTGTGTGGAACAGCAGAGGATCACATGCAGCGTGACTCCCGTTTGTGTGCCTCACTCGGGACCGCTGCAATATGATCTCATCTTATCCATATTCATTTGTCCTCGGCTAACTTTGGTGATTTTCTTGTTGTTGCTTCTAAGTGGAGGAGGAGGAGGAGGAGGAGGAGGAGGAGGAGGAGGAGGAGGAGGAGGAGCTGGAGCTCTGACCTCCTTCCTGTCCTTTTGTATCTGTTTAACGAACAGTGAAGGGAATCCATTCTGATGGGTTTTTGGCTTTTTTTTGCAGGCATGCAAACTACTTTCCTGATACACATCATGAATTAGCATTTGTTTTTTTTGTTGTTTTCTTTTAATCGTTATCCAGGAAGTCCTCTCGCTGCCCTCAGGGGCAGTGTTGCTCTGGCTGTTCGAGACAGAAGCTTACAGGGAAGGAGAAGTTTACAATCATTGGGTGTTAAATACACGTGGCGGGCCCCCGGGCAGCGCTCCATTATGGACATTGAGAATGAAGGGAGTTGGAGATGGATCACTTGTTACACTTAAAGACTTCAGAATCCTCTCTGGCAGAGTGAATGAGAAAAAAACGCTTGACAGACGAGCGCACGTATATACGATAATAAATCATCACTTTGTTCAGCAACTCCTGCTTTCATGAGCAAGTCGGTCCGCAAAAGGGCCCAAACAAACACTCTCTTTTCTCATTTCCGCACACCGTCCCATCTGCTTACCTTTCCTGCCTTGATTGGTCCACAGGTCCGCCGCAGCAGTTGCGACCTTGCTGAGGTTATAAGTGGATCGCTCAACTCCTGACTCCAAGCCAGTTGTTGTATAACAGCGGATCAACTCTACGATACATTACATTTGATTTAAACACACACGCGTGCATACGCACGCACCCACACACACACGCATGCTCACACACACTGAAGCACACACAAGCTGACACAAGCAGACAGCCGGGCACTGAGGCGACTCATGGTCCAGTCAGCATCAGTCAGCATCATCTGTGATTGTACAGCCACTTGCTACACACACACACACACACACACACACACACACACACACACACACACAAACAACCGTAGGTCCTTGCTGCATGGTCAAGAGATATATATATATATATATGAACGTAACTGTTTTGACATTGACTAGCATTCACCTGTGCACGACCCTGGAAACACACACACACACACACACACAAAGGAATACATGCTTTCAAGAATTCAACAATTTGAATTCAAAAGGTGAGCGCTGGTGTCTACTGCACTGTGCCAAGGGAGTGACACCCACCCACACACACATACTCTCTCTCTTTCTCACACACACACACACACACACACACACACACACACACACACACACACACACACACACACACACACGCACTCCATCACACACACAAACGTGCATACTATCATCATTCAGGAGGCAGCTAGCCTGTCCCGAGCTTCAACCTGTCCTTGTCTGTTCTGTTTGGAGTCAGCAGGATTGGCGACACCACGCACACACACGCACTACACACGCACTACACACACGCACTACACACGCACTACACACACGCGCACAGTCAGACTGGGATGTGTTCATACATACTTAAATACATCCATCCTCCTCTGTCTCATGCCACAGAGCTGCATTAAGCTTTTGGGATAAGTTCCGTTGAGTCAGTTGCTGGCCTTCACTCAGCCTCCGTGTGGTTCTTTTCATCTCTCTGTTCTCACTGCCAACTTTAAGCCCATTGAACACGCGAGCCAGGTAGGGGATGTGTTAACACCTCGTTGCATTCTGGCTGCAGCAGGTCCATCAATGTGATATGGACTCAAAGTAATTCACAGGGACATTAGAGGTGTCTGTCCTTGTTTATTGTTCTCCATCCATTAAAGAACCGTACTCTTGGATTGCACGTTGCAGAATTTATGTATTTGGCGACTCCTGGTGGTAATGAAGCAGCGTGTTTTCTTGTCTTCAAACTTTAGCTAGATTCAAACCAAGTGTCACCGTTCCCAACATTGTTCTGGATAACAGAAAAACACTGCTTATCTCGCTCGTTAGCTGGTTGTTCATCTGTTTCTTAGTCACATATACGATTATTATGTTTTGATGTGCTGTGGGAAGCGTAGTCGAGCAAAGTGGCAGCTGAGTAATAGCCATACTAACCTGTGTGTGTGTGTGAGTGTGTGAGAGAGAGAGAAACTAATTCAAACTGCTGAGTCACAATCGCTTTAGCTCTCAAAGCATGAATAATATTGGAAGCAAACTGCGGCCGAGCGAAAACTATACCTCGTATTGGCTGCAGTTAATTTGCCGACTGTGCAGACTCAGCTGAACATATTGGTGTACAATATGTTTCTGTTCAGGTGTAAGTTACACTCTGATTGGGCTGGGAGACCGAGTCGCTCCCTTCCCGTCACTCGTCGTAAATCATGAAGCAAATGTTCTCCCGTTTAGATTTTCTCGTGCTTCAAGTGGAGGTGGAAAATGCGTGTTTGACGGGCAGAAAACACTTTGGGGGCGGAAATCACTTAAAAATGTGTTGTTGTTGTTTCGAAAAGCCACTTCTGCACAGCGGGAGGTGCATACCCTCGGTGATGGATATCAAAAAAGCTTAAAAGCTTGATTTTCAAAACCAATGAAGTTCAAAGTGTTTCAAGTCTGAATGAAGTTGGAAGGTTTGAGCGTTGCTCCCAACTCTCCTATTTTCACTGTGAGGAAGAAATGTTGTCCAATTGGGGACATATATGCCAAATATGAAAGTTATTTGTTTTGTCATGCACTATAATGATTATGATGATACAGTGTAAGCCAGTGGCTTTACGGGCCGTGACTGTCGGGTGTGTAGTGGAGAACGATTGTCTCAGGACATAAATTGGTTGAAAAGCACATTATCTAATTTGGCATCTTGATCCGCCTCTGTATGTTTCCCTCTTCTGTCTTTGTATTCATATTTTTCTATTCCCCCCCCCCCCCCCCCCCCGCCCCCGATCTCCCCCTTTTCTTCCTCCCCTGACTGTTCCGCCTTAGCCTCCCTAACACCAATTATACTGTGTCAAATCCATGCATGTCAGTTTCCAGATCCCTAATCATCCCTTCTCTCTTTCATCTACAAATCCTTTGTTCCTCCCTCCTCCCCCTTCCCCTTCTCTGTAACCTTTTCTTTTGCGCTCCTCACCCTACCACACACACACACACACACGCACACACACACACACACACACACACACACACACACACACACAGCGCCCATCCTCCTCAATCCTCTTCCAATTTTATCAGTATCACATTTACTTATCCATCTTCCTTTGAATTTCTTTCTGTTTAATTTCCCATTTTAATTTGATACCTTTCCTCCTTCTCTCTGGCCTTATTTCACGGATGAACTGGTATTTGAGTAAATGTGCCGGCAACTTTACGTGTTGGCTTTCATGTATGAATAAGCCCTCGAGATACTCTTCTGTAGAAGTTGCAAAGGTAGTCTTACGAGATTGGATTTAGTTTCACCGCTTTTAATTTACTCGATCCAGATTTTTTGTTTTTTTTAAATGGCAGCTCTCAAAACTACGTCGGACCCACTTCGTACACTATGCCGTACAGTCGACGGAGGCAGGGTGGATCTGATGGAGGCCGTTGTTGACTTGCATTATGGGGAAGCGTCCAGTGCTTTTGGAGGATTTATGTTATTTATTTATTTAATCTTATTACCGTACCGACACAGAGCAAATACATTGAAGAGAGACGATCTTTCACCTCTCAGGTGTATTTTAATTTATATTCCACTTCTATATGCACATCAAATTATTGGTAAATGATCCTGCATGTGACGCCCCCTTAATGACGACTTGTGTTTGAAGACCACAAGCCAGTGTAAACAGTTGAATCTAGCAATGTTAAAGGCTCCATGTCTGAGAAGAGCCCCCCCACTCCCCCTCCCCTGTTTCCCAGGCAGAATAGACACATATGGGAAGGTGTGTGTGTGCATTGTGACTGTAGTTACAGGGGGCAGGGCTAACAGAGGGAGAGAGAGCAGGAGAAAGGGCGAAGGAGGTAGGGGGAGGGGTTTGTTTATTTCTGTTGTGTTTTTTTTTAATGCTAACTGCGCCTCCTGAGCCCAAAGGAGGAAAGAAAAAAAAAAAGCAGAGAGAGAGAGAGAGGGACAGACATGACGGTGAACAAGGGAAGATGGTTAGCAGTATGAGCGCCGGCCGGGAGACGGGAGACAGACGAGCCAAAGGGAGGGATGGACGGACGCACCGAAGGGTAGAGGCAGAGCGAGCGTCAGTCCGACACTCGTTGCCCAAACAATGAACGCACTGTGGTCGCTGCCGGCAACGCATCGCCACGGCAACCGGAGCCAGAGGGGTGCGCACTGAGCGAGAATGGCAGAGAGAAAGAGAGGAGGAGGAGGAGGAGGAGGAGAGATGGAAAGAGAGAGGGTGTCTTCTTCCCCCAATGGATAGATCCTTCCTCTGTGTGTGTCTTTACATGTGTGTGTGTGTGTGTGTGTGTGTGTGTGTGTGTGTGTGTGTGTGTGTGTGTGTGTGTCTGGTCATGTGTGTCTGTGTGTGGTCGGTGTGTGTTGGCGGCCAGTTGTCTGACACTATGATCTTCTGCAACCATCTAGGTGAATACAAAAAGGATGAGCTCCTGGAGGCTGCGAGGTGAGTACCAGACTCTGCATGCTCTTTGTTGCCCCCCCCCTTCTGTTTTTTACGCCTTAATATGCTTTTTCCCG
The DNA here is from genome assembly GCF_009769545.1 of Cyclopterus lumpus. NCBI lineage: Eukaryota > Metazoa > Chordata > Actinopteri > Perciformes > Cyclopteridae > Cyclopterus > Cyclopterus lumpus. Next base: position 15,062,366 of record NC_046977.1, on the reverse strand, counting down.
CTTTATAACATCCTTTCTTGTCTTTCCTCCCCTGCCTCCTTGTTCACCTGCTCAGTTCTTTGGCTCCCTCTCATCTCTTATTTGCACGCTCACTTTATTCTCGGCTCCTCTCCAGTTTCGGTTCTCTCTCCCTTCTCCTCTTGTCGTCACTTTTGTCCTTGTCCCCTTTACTCTCCTCCGCGTTCACCGTTTCTTCTCTTTTTCTCTTCATATTTCCATAATTTTTCTCTTGTTTTCTCTTTTGTCCTTTTATCTATGGTTGTCCTTCTTCCCACTTCTTTGTTACCTCCTCTTCCTCTCTTTGATCCACTTCTGTTCTCTGTTTCCGGTCCTTGTTTTTTCCCCTCCTGTCTCCTTGTTTTCTCTCCTCTCCTCTCCTCTCCTCTCCCCTCCTCTCCTCTCCTCATTCTTCATCTCTTCATTTCCTGTATTTTCCTCGGTCCATCTTTTTTCCTTGTTTCCTCCTAGATTCATTCTCTTTTCCACCCTTCCTGTTTTCTTTTTAGCTTTCTTTCATTTCCTTTCCTCATCCTTCCCATCTCATTTTCTTCTCCTCTTCATCTCTTGAGCGTTCTTCTCTTTTGTTTGTATTCCATCATTTGCTGCCGCCTTTCCCTTCAACGTGTCAAATGGTTTATTACACACACACGCGCACACACACACACACACGTACCTACACACACACACACACACACACACACACACACACACACACTCACACACTTACACTCAGCTCCTACACTAGTTTTGTTTATCAGATCCAGAGAACATGTGGGCCAGGGACGCATGTTATGGTTGCAGGCAGTGCATGTGGGCAAAGTGTTTGTGTGTGTTTCAGTCTATTGCATGTGGAAATGGCATAGCTTTCATTTGGGATGGTGTGTGGGTGGCTGAGCGCTCAATGCCTTAACAGTCTCTCTCTTTTTCTCTCTCTCTCTCTCTCTCCCCCCACTGCCTCGCTGTCTCTCTTTCTCTCTCTCTCTCTCTCTCTCTCTCTCCCCACTGCCTCGCTGTCTCTCTTTCTCTCTCTCTACAAGACACTCACACACTCTCACACACACAGACACTCACACTCACTCTCACACACAGACAAAAACACACAAGGAAGCAGCTGGCGTAGCATAGCAGTACCCCAGTGTATTATGGGGTCAGCAGCCTGTTTAAGTGTGAACTGGGAACTCAGTATGCCTCTAACGCATCTGAGCCGCTGACTGGCTCATCCCCAATGTCATTTCAGAAGAACTTCTTTTTGTGTGTGTGTTGTTTGGTCAAATAACTCCCACTCATAACTTATAGGATCTTGTTATTGTTCCTTTTTATGTTCCTTTTTTGTGGCACAGATGAGAAGAAGAGTAGAGCCTGCCTCTGTCCAAAGATGGCTGCTGAGTGGTTCCCCTTTTATTTGACAGACATGAGAGTGCCATCAGAATAATTCTCATTAAGAAATCGCATACACTTATTTCCCAAAATGCTGTAATATTTTGTGGTACTTGCTTTGGACCCTGATTCATATAATTAATTGACTAGGAATTGCCAAGTTGTGTTACAAGCACAGTCAAAACACACACACACACACACACACACACACACACACACACACACACACACACACACACACACACACACACACCACTGAGTGTCCTTCGTCCCCGTTAAATCCTCAAGATGTTCGCATCGAAATGAAGGCTCCCTTGTGAGAGGCTACTAGCAGGATTCAGTTTGTTGACAAAGGGGGGGGGGGGGGGGGGGGGGGGGGGGGGGGCGAGTAAAAGAATGAGGAAGGAAGGAAGGAGGAGGCTGAGGAGTGGAGGTTAAGATGGAGGGTGAGGGTGGAGAGGGAAGGTGAAAGTGGTCAGCTTAGATGAGAAGTGAGTGAGAGGGTAAAAGGGTAGGAGAGCAGCAGATAATACTGGTTGGAGGAAAAACAGGAAGAGAGAGAGGAGCGACGTGGAGGAAGTGAATGTCTCTTTTGGACAGTGAGTGAAAGAAATATAAACAAAAAGAATGAAGGAGAGCCCCCCCCCCCCCCCCCCCCCCCCCAGAAAAAAACAAAAGTAAAAGGAGAGATGGAGAGAAAGGGAACATAGGAGAATAGAAGAATAATCCCTTTCTTTCCATCTGACAGCTTCCTCCTTTACGGCTGTCACGGGGATGAGGGTTGGACTGGCCGCTGCCTTGGCAACACTCTCCTGGTGGTCACTCAATGCCAAGGCAGAGTTAGCCTAGGAACCAGGAGGCACGGCTGAACAACATAAACAAAATCTCAGCAGATTAGTTTAGCGTGTTGTGGTTACAAGAAACACACACGCACACGCACATGCACACGCACACACACACACACACAAACACACACACACACACACGCACTTCGATCCATCCTTCAAACATTCCTTTATGTCAGTCTGTTTTTCAGATGAAATTCTTCTCTTTTTCTTATCTCATCCCTCCTCATTTTCTCCCCCACACTCTCTCCTTGGCGAGGAACAGTGCTAATCCTCTGTGTGTGTGTGTGTGTGTGTGTGTGTGTGTGTGTGTGTGTGTGTGTGTGTGTGTGTGTGTGTGTGTGTGTGTGTGTGTGTGTGTGTGTGTGTGTGTGTGTGTGTGTGTGTGTGTGTGTGTGTGTGTGTGTGTGTGTGTGTGTGTACATTTGCAGGAGTGGAAACGAAGAGAAGCTAATGGCCTTGCTCACTCCGCTCAACGTCAACTGCCACGCTAGCGACGGCCGCAAGGTAAGAGGAAAGAGGAAAGAGTGCGTTAGAAAAAAACAAACCAAAGAAAACCACTCGCAGCAACGAGGAAAGTGAAACAACTGTTATTTGGCGGCTGTATCAACGTCCCGAGCACTCTCCAGCAGGCGTTAGCGGCCTTGTTTTGCTGTTGGAGCGAATAGATGGAGCCACCAACCACTCCCGTGGATAAATTGGCACTCGCTCTGAACAATAGCAGGTGCGCGGCAACACGCTGCACACTCAGGGACGGCTCTTATACCGTCAGGAGAGCCGAACAGTTATGACGGCATATAGTCGGTTTGAATTGCCGTTTGTGTCCTGCTTCTTCAGTGGACTGAGAAACATGCTAAAGGTCCAGAAGCACTTACACAGAGTTTACACGGAGATGGGTCTTACATATTTATTTAATTTTTCGCCGCGTCAGTGAATTCTTTTGCTTCACAGCCTTTTGACATTTGGGTGAACCTGAACCTCTAACTTTCACCATCAAGATGAGCAGCTGCTCACCCAGCCTTGTGTGGAGCCCGCCGCCCTCCCAGAGCAGCAATGTGGCCTGCAGACCCGTGTTGTTCTCACACACAGTAATCACAACGCGAAGCGTCACACGACGGACGCACGCTAGAAAATAAAAGCAACAAAGCTTCTCGTATCTCCAGCACAGCGAGTTTGAAGCTCCGCTATGCAGCTTTCCCCTAGAACTGTTATTCTTGTCTGAGTAGAGCCGCGTCTGAAACGACCCCCCCCCCTCCCCCCCGCAGTATCGCGTGGAACTGAAACTCTCAATCAGCCCAAACTGCTGGATGACTCGCTCCACCCGCAGTGTGAAACGCCAGGCAAAGCCGTGGAGAGATGGTTTCATCTGAAAGATTTCAATGGTCAGAGATCTCTTTCAGAAATCAGTCATCGCTGTTATTTATTGTCCGAGCCCCTATATTTTGTAGGTTGCTATGACGACTACTGGGAGCCAGAGGGAGCTTTTTTATTCCATACCTTTTGGTAACGGTCATATAAATGCTATAACGGCGTTGAGGAGGCTCTTTCCTCTAATTATGGGTGCTTGAGTGTTGTTGATGATGCTCAGCTGCAGCTTGTATCCCTCATATCACCGGCACACCCATAATTGTGAGTTGTGAGAGAACATCCTCCGGCTATTATCTGTGCAGGTGTCCTGTTGCGGTTGCGCTACCCCGAGGTGAAAAACAAAACAAAAAACTTGTGTTATTTTAAATTATTTCGAGACGCAGGGGGGGGGGACAAACACAAGAGATCATTGAAATGTAACGGTTCATTAGTGGATAAATGCAACCAGCCAGGCGACTGGTAAAAGCTGTGCTTAGACGGATTCTGAAATGACCTCCCTTGAACAATCTGTACGTGTAATGCTCTTTAAGTGCCCCGACTGAAAGCAGCCATGCACAGTAGATGGAATATATTTCCACGCCGGTGTGGTTTTATTATATTTTTTAATCCATTTCATGCAGGGGTCGGTGGGGATTTATATTCCCACTGCTAACTGAAATTATTCAGCGAGTTTAGCGCAGCGGCGTTATATATCAGGTGGAAGTGAGTCACTTGTCATTCTCGTCCTTTGACTAAATCCACTAATGGAAATCAGTCTGCTGGCAAATGTGAGCGCCCAACCGCTTTTATTTACATTCAGTTCAGGTGAAGGTGAGGGTTCAGATAAAAAAAAACGTTATGTTTTATTTTCTATTTAAATGGTATAAGTAACAGACCATTATATTAAAGCATAATATCTAACTATTATGGAACTTCATTAGAGATTCAGGGTGATACAGAATAGCTTGACGCAATAACATTTGTCCTAATTAAATTTGCGCAAACATGCTAAATATGACACTGTGGGCCGGCAAGCATCACTCAGACCACACACACACACACACACACACACAGACAAATTGTTAAGACGACACTAATGATAATCATGGACAAAACGGAGCATGGCAGAATCCTAATGATCGGTAATAATGATGCTTCTCTTTAAATTTCATAAGAGCTCCCCTCTCTCTCTCTCTCTCTCTCTCTCTCTCTCTCTCTCTCTCTCTCTCTCTCTCTTCCCCCCCTTCATCTTCATCTTCATCTCTGTCTCACTTTAATTAGAAGTGGCACAGGCTCTCCGTCGCCCCTCTTCAACCATGCAGTCGCATACAAACACAAATCTGAAGCATATAGACGTTGATTGAGATTGAAAGAGCTCTGCGTGCACACACACACACGCACACACACACAGGGCACAAGTGAGAAGAGAGGGGAGGGCGAACGAGAGGGAGAGAGAGATACTGTATGACGGACACCCCTGGACTGTACTGTAGTTTGGGTCCGGAAGGGTTTTGGTTTGGGCCCTTTTATAGTTCCGGTGAAGGGAGCCCTCAAAGCTGAGAGTAATATCTGAGACAATAGTGGAGAAGGTCCATCTAGAGATGGGTTTTCCCTGTTTGGTGCCAGAGAACTTGAGTTGTTGGTAAAGCGGAGGTAGAATATCAATGCCCATGTTTCTGGAACAAGGTACATGTCACACATGGTGGGCCGCATCTGACCCTCCACACTTCTAGTGAGAGCGTTTTGGTTCTTATTGCACTGCACTATATATTATTACACTATCCAGTACAGGCAACGGCACTATAACAGCCTGTGTGTGTGTGTGTGTGTGTGTGTGTGTGTGTGTGTGTGTGTGTGTGTGTGTGTGTGTGTGTGTGTGTGTGAGCACTTGGATGATTGAGGTCCCATCAGAGTGGGATATTATTAACACAGCAGAGTGGAGAGTGTTATCAAGCTGCCTCTATTGAAACCTACCACTTACTCCCCCCCCACACACACGCACACACGCACACACACTTGCTCCTACAGACATTGCTGCCTCAGAAAAAAAAAGAAGTATTTCTGACTACTCTCTGCACAAATACATACACACACAGGCCACACAGTCCCATTTGTCCCCCTCCCTCTTTCCTAATACTCAACTTTCCTTTCTTGCCTCACTGACATTTACGCTTCCAGCTCTGACTGACTGTCAGTTTTACAGTTTTTCATGGAATATATTTCATGTTCTGGACTCTGTTGAGCTCCGTCTGTTGTGAATGTGTGTTGCCCTTTGTTTTTCTGTGCATATTGGATCTGTATCTCACCAGTGAGTATCATCCCACCCACTCGCGTCCTAGCTGGCATGGACTTCAAAGACAGCGGCAAGAAGAGCATGACCAAGATTCAGATTTAGTGAGAGGGAGAGGAGCGAGAAGAGAAGAGACTTCCATTGAAGCCTTGTTTAAATCTTGATTATGGCAGCTTATCAGGCTGAGACTGACGGTGTTTATCATCCCTAATATGGTGAACATCTATTTTTTTTTTTTTTTTTTTTTTTTTTAAAAAGTCAACTTTTCAGGAAGAGAACATAGTGGATATATGTGACTTTCAGAAATCTGGCTGCGCTCCACAGTTTACGTGACGGCAATGTCATGAGGAGAAGTTCTTTTTTTTTTCATTTTTCTATTTTTCCACCGCAATGGAATGAGGTTCTTTTCATGCCGTTGCTGACATCGCTGTACAGGAAACCAACTTGCCCAGGAACATTCCCGCAGATCCGAGTCGACGCCGTCGGGGCTCTTGTCCCGGCGAAGTTTGCTCATGTTTACACAACCAGACGATGTCGGCGTGACGTCTCTTTTTGAAAGAAATAATCGAAATATCCAGGAGCATTTCAGGTGACGGGTGACAAACAGGGTGAGGAGAAGTTTAAATATAATCGTATCGGTGACAAATTGAACCTCTTGGTCTGCCGCGGGCCCGCCCCATGTTGTTGTTTGAGGGATGCGCTGAATTAGATTATTCTAAAAACAGCGACTGTCGTTTTAGAAGAAGGTTCAGCTGTGATTAATAATTGGAGCGTTCTCACCAAAGATGAATAAATCCCGCAGGGTCGGTTTATTTGGTAAATTCTCCTTGTTTTATTGATTATTATTGACACTTTGCCTGATAAAATGATTAAAACAAATACAATATGATTCAAATATATGTAATTGTCATATACAGAAGCTCAGTGGCTAAAATAATCACCAACTAGTGTGGCCCCTGAACATACCAACAACATGGAACTCTCCATTCCACCTATAATGCATAAGTGATGCGAATGAGGGCACCTGTCAGCAGATGCATCAAAAAAGAATAACCATATAGAACATGTCATGTCCATCTCAGATCGACGATAACAAAGACACTTTCAAGGAGAGTTTTTTCCTGAAGTTACTTTCTGAGCTGCTCAGCTGTGTGTGTGTGTGTGTGTGTGTGTGTGTGTGTGTGTGTGTGTGTGTGTGTGTGTGTGTGTGTGTGTGTGTGTGTGTGTGTGTGTGTGTGTGTGTGTGTGTGTGTGTGTGTGTGTGTGTGTGTGTGTGTGTGTGTGTGTGTGTGTGTGTGTGTGTGTGTGTGTGTGAGAGAGAGACTGAAGGATGAGAAGACTAGAGCTGTAGGTTATTTATCTTCCAAGCTGTTGCCTGTGCTGAGCTGTCAGGGCCTTTAGTGTGTGTGTGTGTGTGTGTCCGTCCATCTCAGGAGCGGCACACAGATTTGTTAGCGCGTCCACCTGCTGAAGAGAAACAAGGTTTTATTGTTCACCCACCACTGCTCATAATTATTTAACATTTGGATGTTACTTAGCCTCTTTTTTTAATTTTGTTCTCCTAAGTCATTGCGTAACAACAACAGCTTTTAAAATTTAAAATTCAATTAATCATTGCACTGCTTGGGGGTGCTGGTGGTCCAGTGTCAAGAGAGACAGAGTGAGAGATGTTGGAGGAACGTCAAGTTTCTGTTTTTCTATCATACTTATCTGATTTGGGGGCACAGAATGACTCCATGGATTTATCCAAGTACTATATCTGAGGATATTGTTTGGATGGGTTAGTACATTCTGGGTCTGGGACATTTCTTTTTCTTTAATTTTCTGAAAAGGATGTCTTGATTAAAACAGACGGATTCATTTGCTAATAGATGCTCAAACCGAAGCTGCAGATGACATCGCTGCACTTCTAGTTTCCACACCGACAAAAGGTTCACATACATTTAGTTTCAGATCAGGTACAGCAAAGTCAATATTTATTTCTCCCACTTTGCTTCATGCTTCTTCATTTGTTCTTGCAATAATATGTGCTATTATCACCAATTTATGGATTGACTAAGGGGTATTTTCTTTGTTTTAAATTGTTCAGACTTTGCTTTTAACAGACCAGTGAATTCCTTTACAGCTTCATGGGCTGAATGGGAAATAGTTTTGGTCCTGCAGGGCGAAGTTAAGAAATAACAGGAGCTTCACACATATGCACACGCACACACACACACGCACACACACGCACACACACGCAAACAAAATGTTCCAAATGCGACCGTTCACCCTCCCAGATAGATCATGACTCATTGCTATGGCAACTGCTGACAGCTAGCAGTCACCGTTGTCATGGGAACAGCTTGACAGGCTCGTAAAGAGAATAGGAGAGGCGGATGTAAGTGAGGTTTCAGAAAAATGGAAACATCACATAGAACTGACACGGCAGCAGATTCCACCCCCATTTGGGTTTTTTTTACATACAACTACTCTTCGATGGCCAAGTGTCTGCGTGTTGTGATGTGAGGAGACGCTGCAGCTACCAGTCGGGTGGATAGTGATCTGTGGAGGGGGAAGGGATACATGAAAAGCAGACAAACCAAGGGATGTCAGACGGAAAGATTAGTATTTTCCATCTCGGCTTTAACACGCCCTCCGCATCTCTCCCTCCTTCCTTCATTTTCCTCCAATATCTGCCTCCTTCATCCCCCCCACCCCGCCCCGCCCCCACCACCACCTCCACAGAAAGGCTTTTAGGTGATTAAAACATAACAGATTGTTTTCCATTTCTTTTTTTATTGCTATTGTTCACCAGTTCATTGTGTCTCTTTTTGAAATATCGCCTATGTTTTTCACTTTCGGGCATCATTTGTCATCACGTATCAAAGCACTTTATGGATAGAAACTCCAAGGGTAGAGCACTTGCACCAAGAGAACAAAAGCTCAACTATGTGGCATACGCCCCCAGAGGGCTCTCATACTCACATCTCTCGGTGTCTTGAATGCACGTTTCACTTGTCATTTCTTAGTCATAAACTATGAACTGTCATAAACAGCCTAATTCACATTCTCCTAACTTGCGGCGCTGTTATCAGCAGAAATATTCTGCTCGTATAAACACAGGGACATTTAAAGACCCTGGTTTCTGTAGTGCTGCTGCACTTTCTTTAAAGTGTTCGTTAAAATTGATTTTATTCCTTCTCCGCCGTCTGAAGTGTCGCTATGTGCGTAAAAATACTGAGAAAAAAACGTGCTTTCTTTGTGTCATAAATTCAGTACACCAGGAAAAAAAAAAGAATGCAGCAGTGGAGGAAAGTTGGAGGATGTTGAATGTATTATCAACAGATAGATGACACTTGATTATTTGTGGCTTATGGCTGCTGAGGTCAGAGCCGAGTATCATAATATAACTTTCAGCTGGAGCTGCATTTATATGACTTGAATCCAAATGGGATGGAGAAAGCAAGACAAGACTGTCTCTCTCTAACCCTCTCTCTCACACACACACACACACACACACACACACACACACACACACATACACCACCACACACACACACACACGCATGCATGTACCCACTGCTCTCACAGGGTTGACAGATTGAGGAGGTGGAGCTTCAACTCAGTCTGACCCTGGCAACAACATCATAGTGATGCAACAGTACACGCACACAGGACATGTGTGTGTGTGTGTGTGTGTGTGCGCGTGAGAGATGCCTAACTGATGACTCATTGGCGGCACGGTTTAAGAAGGTTTATTTGCATGTAAATGTACGGCGGACCTGATCACTGGTTTACACGCTGTGTTATTTATATCCACAATATAAATAACACATTTTAAACAACACTGCATTTAAAGTGAGGCCGGTGACTAACTGTGTACCATGTCCTGCTACTTCCTAATGCTGCTGTCACATCCTGTAAATATGAGTGTACCATCTGTCCACCCAGCTCTGCCTCACTGCCTCGCTGCTGCTGCTGCTGCTGTACATCTGAACTCAGGTCACTAAAGTTGATCTATGTTTCAGGAACACCGAGCAGGAGCTCATTGATTGATAGAAAACTCTGTTTTGATGAAAAAAAAAAAACAGTTCCTTTTGTGATAAGAGGTCCATTATTGTTTCTGTGTAAACTTTTAAAACCCCTCTGCATAATTTACTAAATAGGCAGGCAGCAGTGAGAACATGATACTTTTTCTTAGTAAAAAAAAAAAGCCTAAAAGTTCTAATTCAATTCAGTTTAAGCTCCACTTTGCAAACCAGCGCTTTTTTGTACGTTGCCACGGTTTTGCATCATGGCTTATGAAATAATGTTGTAGTCTGATTTATACGGGTTACATCTTTTTCTCTCTCTGTGAATCACCTTGTTACTGGCTTCGTAAAAAAAGAGAGATGCAGCTCACCGACACCAGTGTTCAGGTCCGTTAGCTGCTCTCTAGGATTTGTGAACGCGACCAACACAGAGTGCTTTTTGTGTTTTTGGTGACATCAACGCCCCCCCCCCCCCCCCCCCCCCCCCCCCCCCCACACACACACACACACACACACACACACACACACACACACACACACACACACACACACACACACACACACACACACACACACAAAAAAAAGGCTCAGCTCAGGTAGCCGCACTGTTCTTTGGGGGTTTGAGTTGGTGTGTTGGCTGCAGAGTGAAGTGGGCCACCGTCGCCCCGCCGACGTCTGCATCCGGCTGGTCTTCTCTCTGCACCGCCGCTCATATTTCCTCACTGCTGCCCATCATCCGAAATCACTTGCATCGTACTGACGTGAACGTAGGCGTGATGTTGAGGACATCTTTGCGCTTCTAGAGAAATCCAAACAGGATTGTTATTCTTTGAGAAACATACCGCAACGAACTTCCTTAAATCTCATCCTCTATAAGCTATCGTAAGAAAAGAGGAAATGATTGGGCGGCATTTCTTCTTGAAAGGTTTCCAGAAAATTAGCAAAATGCAATGCCGAGAGTGCATTTCCATCCAATGCCATTATGCAAATAACGTGGGACGTGGATAACGTGACTCCATTTATGTTTGTTTCATGTATTAATTGGAAGAATGTTAGTGTCGTTAGTAAAAGGGAAGCTCCAGTGGACGTGTTAGTCCCGAGCTTCATGTTCGACGTTATTCATTCTGCTTGTATTGCACACTTCTTGCATTTTAGTTTTTTAGCGACACGCTACATTTCCACTTCAGCCATGCATAAAACAATACTGCAATAACATGATGCAAGTGACTATTGGGTACGGAAAGACTTTTTCCTTTTGGTAATTTGGGTGAACTGACCTTTTTTTCAATTTTCATAGTAGCATTGTCAGTAAATCAACCCGCATTCTCTCGTAGTGTCACTTCAATACTTTCTTTTATTGCATAACAGCAACAGAAGCATAAATGAAACTCGTCTTAAACCACTTGAAACAATTGCCAAACACATCTTCAGGTGACGTCTACATATAGAGTTAACGCCCCCCCTGCTACCATCATTGCATCATCGTCGTTTCATTGGTTCTCACATCCTCAGGCAGCCGTGTCTGAACAGATTCAAAAGGAAGTATTGAAATGACACTGCGAGAGAATGCGTGATGATTTACTGACCGCTCCTACATGAGGGGTATATGATTCACAGCCGTTTTAGCAGGTTCAATAACTGGTTGACCAGCTTTTCTGCCGTGTTTAGCACGACCCAAACAGAAGATGGCCGGCCACCTGCGTGAAAAGGACTTTTTCTAGTTGGCTCAGTGTGTGAGCTATCTAAGAACTTTAATCCCGGTACCATTCACAATTCGATCCTCGGTACATCGAGTGACGCACAAATGGCTTTTTTTATATCATGACTCGAGTGGGCGTCAGTCCAGCTTTGAAGAAGAATGGCCTCCTTTTTGCTGAGGGCATACGGCGGAGAGCAGAAGCCATCTCATCTCGGCCCCATCTCAAAGCATTCAGAGCTGCAGCTTTTCATCAGTTTTATGGTGGAATAATATAGTCGGGGGGCTTTATAACTATGCAATTATTCAGCGGTGAGACTTGTCCATTGCTTTCTGAAAAGTCTTCCCTTAAGAAACATTGTACATCCGGCTACTCAGTCAGAACCAGAAACCTCCTTGCACTCTGCGTACATACAGGACCGACGTTATGAAATCACAACGACGGGCTGTGGAACAAACGTGTGGGCTAACATTTGCTTTATGTTTCTCTCTCTTCTTTTCACTCCCTCTGTGTATCCTACTCCCCACCCCTCCCCCTTGCTCTTTGTCTCTTTCTGTATTACTTCCCGTCTCTCCAGTCCACTCCGCTACACCTGGCAGCGGGATACAACCGGGTGAGGATAGTTCAGCTGCTACTACAGCACGGAGCAGATGTTCACGCCAAGGACAAGGGGTGCGTACAACTACACGAAAGGTTCAAATAAGACAATAGAAAAGCGGGCTTCGAAAGAAGACAGTCAATTTGACCATTGGCAGAACTACATGTGTAATGTGTCAGTGGTAGTTTGTAGCAAGCAGGCTGGTGAATATTGGTTCAGCGGTGCTTTTCCATCACTGAAGACATCCTCAGAAATCCTCGCTACATGATTGGACGAGCGCCACTCGCAGGGCGCTTTCACTGTCTCTCCTCTAATTGGTTTTTAACTGGAAACCACACGGCGGCGGTTCTGATGGTGTTGCACAGTTTATCCTGCGTCATGCATCAGAATGTTTTTTTTTCCCCCCTGGATAAATTGGAGGTGAAACTCGGCCGTGCAGTGAGACTTGATTCATGTTGATTTGAGGTCAGCTTGACCGTGTTAGCATTCCGGTGGTGGCGCTTAGTTCAAAGAACCCCTTGTCTCAGCACAGCCTCGCAGAGCTGCGAGCATGACCATTAGTTTAGTTTAAAAAATGAATTATTCAACTAAAGAGAGATGAGGCTAAAGAATGTGGGTCTTTTTAAACCTTGTTTGGCATTTAAAAATGTATATTTATTGTGAATAAGAATTGAGGTTTGTGTTTTGTTCCTCCAGCGGTCTGGTGCCTCTACATAACGCATGCTCTTATGGACATTATGAAGTTACTGAGCTGCTGCTAAAGGTACACACCACACCACACCACACCACAAACAGAAAAAACACACACACACACTAGCTCGGCATCTACCTGAAAATAAACTGAATTGAATTAGGCATTGGTAATTACTCTTAATTGATTTGATCATATTTGTTTGCTAATAACAAAGATGGAAATTGAATCCCAATAGAATAAAGTTCCACTTTCTTTTGTTGTTTCATTAAAAATGACGTTTACCAACTATACACACGTCTTCAACATGATTTTTAAGGACGGGATCGCTTAATCCCTTTTAGGATTATTACAAAAATCTATTCAAAGAAAAATCTGTTCCCAACAATAAAAACGTTGCTCTTATTCCGAACGCTTTCCTGACATTTATGAATCCCCCCCCCTCCTTTTTTGTTCCTTTCCCAGCATGGGGCGTGTGTGAACGCCATGGATCTGTGGCAGTTCACCCCACTCCATGAGGCGGCATCTAAAAACCGAGTGGAGGTCTGCTCCCTGCTGCTGAGCCACGGGGCCGACCCGACCCTGCTCAACTGCCACAGCAAGAGCTCCGTGGACATGGCGCCCACTCCCGAGCTGAAGGAGAGACTGGCATGTGAGTGCTTCATTTACATAAAGTGCAGCTGCAGCACACCGCCCTGCTCAATGTGCCGAGTGAATGAATAGGTGGTTTTTAAGAAGGCTGTATTGACACCGTCGCGTTCGGAGCACTTGTTTTGAACTCGTTTGAGCGTTCAGACAGCAGAACAGGGGAGTCTCACTCCTTTAGATAAGAGGACTGCTGTTTTCTGCAGCTGGATCCGAGCGATTGGGGGTCTGGAAAGAGGCAGTTGACGACATATCTGGTGCTCACATGCATGTATTCTACAGTTGTTTTTTTCTCTCGTGTGTGTGTGTGTGTTGGATGCCACAGAAACCAAGTGCAGACAAGGTCTATCATGTTTAGGATGCTACAGGTGGTTTGTTGCTCAATATGCATTTGGGCATACGTTTCTAAAATACGGTACTGGCCTGAAGAAAAATAATGATTCATTCAGACTTGGCTTTTGCTCATCAACCCGACATTCTGTGACGCCGGCGATGCTTCGCTGCCTCACAGATGAGTCGCTTCCCCGCTTTCTTCTCCCGAATGTCAGGAGACACTTCCCACTCGCTCAGTGGACTCATTTCCTCTGCGGGAGCAAAACTTACACAAGCTGTGAGAAAGTCCTCTAGGTTCAACTTTTTTTGTTGTTGCTAAAGCCACACTCACAGGGAGGACTTTCTCTAAAAGGATGCTCTCTTGTGTGTGGGAATGCAAATAGCCTTGAACAACTATGCATTGTGCTCCTTCGTGACATCGGGTTGATTCAGCGTTAATGTGTATTTGTGCCGCCATGACAAACGGCACATCCCCGTGCGTGCGTTTGCTTAATTGAGCATTTTGCGAGAGCTTAATACAAAAAATATGGAGAACGCCGTAGTCAAATTGATTTTCTTTGCTTCTGCAGAGTCAAAGTAGACGAAACAAGTCTCCGTCTCTGCCAGAAATCTCTCTACAACTCTGTAAGTTAATTAGTGAGTTAGCTGCACTTGTTGCATTATCTTTTTTTAATGCGGCAGATCAAAGTCAGAATCAAACGCTACTTGAATCAGAAGCCATTCTGAGTTTATCTACAACCACGGGGCAGTTGCTCCCGTTAGTTGTTGGTTTTTGATTAGGTTGTGTCTTTTGAAAACACATCTCAGAGGGACATTTGCTGCAATAACAAGGCACTAAAACTGACACTGGAGATGTTCAAAGCAGTCCTATTCTATATAGCATTTCTTCCATATTTTGGTATGTACTGTGTTCATCTAGTTTGGAGATGGATCCTGCTAGTGAAAGGAGGTTCATACAAAAAGAAAATGTAGAAATGTTTTTCCTTTCCTGCAGCGAATTGTTATCTGACCAGCACGGACTCTGAACACTACTTTGGTTGTGTTTTATTGAACCCTTGATTCCTGATATTAAGCCTGCTGCTGTTGTTGATGTGAGATAGACGTTTCTTTTCTTCACAATATAAAATCAATATATATATATAATTATTTTTTAAGTATAGTTTGCCCAGATCGCTCTAACAAAAGGTGAACATTGTTTTGGGTAATTGGCTCTGAATAAGCAAGAAGGACAGGTATAATATTTGAAAGGAATAATTAGACATTTACACACGTGCTGTGATAAGATACCATTTCTTCATTTCCTGGGTAATCGCTTGTTTCCGCTCCGACTCCAGCACACACACTGTTGCATCACATGTTCAATCATTAGTGTCTCTGGAGTATTGGATGCTGCAGTGTCATTGCAGGTGAAATAAATCATAGTTGTGGTCTGCTGAGAACCTCGTAAAGCAAAACAAAAAAAAGGTATTTCCTTCAGTTGAATTTCCAGATGCTCCTCTGTGGTTTTAGGAAATCTGTCAAGATACTGTCAACAATTTCTCTGAAACCAAGGCCGCTGTCTCCTTTTCCTGACATGTTGACCTCGTGTGTGTCCACAGATGAGTTTAAGGGCCACTCGCTGCTTCAAGCTGCTCGAGAAGCTGACATGGCCAAGGCCAAGAAGACCCTGGCCATGGAGATCATCAACTTCAAACACCCTCACACACACGAGACCGCGCTGGTGAGATGGACACACACACACACACGCGCACAGACAATACACTTGTGCAGAGATGCTAAGAGGATGTTTCTGTCTGCGTGTCAGCATTGTGCTGTAGCATCGCCGCACCCGAAGAGGAAACAGGTGACGGAGCTGCTGTTGAGGAAAGGCGCCAGTGTAAACGAGAAGAATAAAGAGTGAGTGCTATTTCCATCTGCTCATGAACACAAAGTCAGATTAGTACTATGTTTGTATACACGCCGTCAGCGGAATGATGTCATATTTCCTGGTGATTGCAGGCTGGTGATGGTACTTGACTGCAGCTGCTAAAAAGCTGTATTTTGTACTGTAAAACAAAAACAAAGTCTAGATGAGCTTTCGCTCCTTTTTCTCTCCTCTTTCTGTAGTTTCATGACTCCTCTCCATGTGGCAGCAGAACGCGCTCATAATGACATCATGGAGGTGCTGCAGAAACATGGTGCCAAGGTAAACCACAGCATTTTCATTGTCATATATATCATTGTGTGTGTGTGTGTGTGTGTGTGTGTGTGTGTGTGTGTGTGTGTGTGTGTGTGTCCACCTGTCTATTCACACATGAATAGACAGATAGCCACATGGCTACCTCTTTCTCATCCCCATGTACAGTGCCGATGAAAAGTATTCACCGTGTGGTTTTAAAGCATTGAATCAATGTGTAAAACTCTTTTAATGTCAAAGTGATGAGAACTACAAAGTAGCTGTTAATCGAGCATCAGGTGTCGGACCCTCAGACTTAAAACATCGGGGGTTTCTTTCTAGAGGTGCCATCTTGATCTGATAGCCAAGAGTGAAGGCTGAAATTCAACTTGGAGGGAGCACAGACTTTATTTTTATATAATTTTCTTTACGAAACAGTGGGGACTCATCCAATTTTCATGACTGAAAGAAATGTGTCCCCTTTTGCTTTTATATACGATCGTGACCAAATGCGTGTGAATGTAAATACGTATTATGAGCATAACATGCACGGCAATTTGACTGACTAGTTAATGTTGCCTCAGGTCTTTCGTTCCGTTCTCCATGTAACCCAACGGATTGTGAACGGTGTCTGATCTTTATACACATTATGTGCATAACCGTTTCAAACATTTTACCGATTACATCATCAGATTTTTCCTGACACCATTTCTGTTTTTTTTAATTAAGCAATTACATTTTTGTAAATAAATTGTCTTTATCGGATTTTTCATCAACATGATGAAGTACCCTGAATTGACAAGTTTACATAATTGCTAAACCTAACTATATTTGATATTTTAACTAACGGTATGAAAGAACAAATAAACATCTTCCAGGATCATATGTGGATGATTGTTGTGGCAAACCGTTGTAGTCCAAAATACTGCAACGGGAGGTCTTTACAGGTGTTTGTGTTTGCAGGTGAACGCCGTGGACACGCTGGGTCAGACGGCGCTGCACCGCGCGGCGATGGCGGGCCACCTACAGACCTGCAGGCTGTTGCTAGGATACGGGGCGGACGCCTCGCTGGTGTCCCTGCAGGGCTTCACTGCTGCTCAAATGGGAAATGAAGCCGTTCAGCAAATACTCAACGGTATGCCACCCTTTGTGTGTTTGTTTGTGTGGAAGTGTAGGTGTGTAGGTGTGTAGGTGTCGTGTTGTTTGGGTTGCTATGCACCAGCTGGCAACAGTGGGATTAACTGGATTTGTTTTCGAAATGTCAGTATTGATGCTTTCAGACTGACAGATTGAAGAGATGCCCCACCTGTGTGTGTGTGTGTGTGTGTGTGTGTGTGTGTGTGTGTGTGTGTGTGTGTGTGTGTGTGTGTGTGTGTGTGTGTGTGTGTGTGTGTGTGTGTGTGTGTGTGTGTGTGTGTGTGTGTGTGTGTGTGTGTGTGTGTGTGTGTGTGTGTGTGTGTGTGTGTGTGTGTGTGTGTGTGTGTGTGTGTGTGTGTGTGTGTGGGCGTGAGCTCTGTGACACAACACTCGTGACATCCCGGGTTGCATTGTGGCCAATGTCATCTTCACCATTCACAGAGCATGCATTTGCTTTTGTTGTATTACGAAGCATCTTTTATTTTATGTTTGTCTCCAATGTTCTCCGCTTTGCAGAGAACGTCCCGGTGAGAAACTCAGACGTTGACTACAGACTTCTGGAAGCTGCTAAAGCCGGAGACCTGGATACTGTCAAGGTACTTTATGTGTCACATGTTGTAACTGATCTGCTTGAGAGTGTATGTTCCATAAATGTGAACAAAGTAAAATAATCAACTTAACGGAATTTAGGCAGAACACACACACGGGTGGTGTTGGTATGAAAGGGTTAAATGAGAGTAAATTCATTCCTCTACAAACAATCAATATTGCACTCATTTAAAAAAATGAAAATAGTATTAATGACACCGATCACAGGAAATAATTTGCCCCGAGGGAGCAGAAATCTTCTTTTTTTTAATTGCCTCATAAAGGTTTGGAATTCATGTGGGATCCTGTTCTGAAAGAATGTGTGTGAAACTTGTCCAGCCTCAACATTTATTTTATAAACCCAAAACAAGGATGATGAGCTCAGTGACTGAGAAGAAAAAACTAATAAATATATGAGCTAATTGTCCTTAAAAAAAACATTTAATCTGCAATGAGGGACCTTCATTCATATGCGCAAGAGGGGCTAAAAACTTGACTCAATGCACCTGTGGCACAGATTATCTTGCCTTTCTTTTTTCTTTTCTTTTTTTTTACCTGAAAATGAAACATAATGTCTTGACCTTTGTGACTGCTGCCGTTGCTCTCCTGGAGTTCTGGTCGTAGTGATTCCTGTTAAATGTCAGGTGGATATTGTTCGCCGTGAATGAAATGCTTTTTGTTCTTGTCTTTGTATTTGTGTCCACATTGATCCAAGTAAAACCACAAACCTTTCTTCTTTTTTTTAAAGGCCACATTTCCCATCTCACAAGACGCTCTGTATAATCATAGCGGATTGAGTTGCACCGGGCCCACTCGTGTTAAAGCTGTAGGCGCCCGGGATGCTCCGTAATATGCCTCGGATAAAACCGCCCACCAGATGTCAGGACCCTGGTGAGATCGGGCCCAAAAAAAAGAGAGAAAGTGACAGAAGTATTTGTTGGAGAGGGAAAGTGTTTGTGTCTTTACCCGTGGAGACGGACAGTAATGGGGTTATCCAGGCGCAGAGGGTCTGACAGCCTCTGAAGTGTGGTACGTTGGCAGGTGGGCAAGGAATCGCAGCAAAGCAGACAATGAGCTTTCTGTCGCTCTTTCTATTTATCCCACACACACACACACACACACACACACACACACACACACACACACACACACACACACACACACACACACACAATGACAAATAACAGTGTGCACAGCTCCAGGCTGACACCTGTCATCTGTTTCAATGGCGAGGAGGTTCCGTCCGTGACCGCTAGAGAGATGGTCACCCGGGAAGAAGCCTTGCAGCTCCATATTGGTTATCGCTGTAAACTATAGACTATATGTTAAGATAATTATCTCACTATCTCTTGGTAGCAAATATTCAGAAACTACATCTCAAACTCGAATTGACCCCTGAAGGACGCCGTGTCACGTGCTCCTGCCTATGAAACCCAATTCATAACCCAAAGATTAATCGTGCCCGTCGTCTTCCATCAAAACTAATCGCATCCTTTTCGTCGTATTGCGGAGTTAAAATTCCACCACGCTCGTGCTCCAGTTTCTAACACTTTTCCTGGAAACACTTGTTCCTCGACGGTTAATGTGAGGGATGATGGCTTCGGATTGAGGAATCTGTGTGCCAGCCGCGTCGGTTCCCGTAGAATAGCATGGGACAAACTTCAAAATGAATGTCTCCGCTCTAACCAAGGTGTAATTGGGTCTACAACAGAAAAGGAGTGAACAGCAGGGGAGCTGGCATCTGCCTCAGTTCAGCCGACGTGAACCAACTTCAGTTAATAACTTCAATATTGTTTCCGTTGTTCGCTAAAAAAAAAACCTTTTTTCCGCACATTTCATTTCACGGACATATTTTTCATCATAAATCATATGGGGGGGGGGGGGGGAGAGGCAGAGGAACAGTGTTACTCTTTTCTCCATTTATCTTTCTTGCTGTCTCAGAAGTTCCGTTTGTTCATGTTTGATGTCGGTTTTGGTTAATTTTTTTTTTGGGGGGGGGGATAAAAAGGATGATGTATGTAGCCCAAATACTAATTTGCCTAGAGGGACTTTACAATCAGTACAGTGTGTCTTTACCCTCTAGGTGATTCTTAAGCTGTCAACAAGATAAATCATGAAAAATGTCATAATAGGCAAAGATGCCAACTTCAAAGAAATATATCCTGCCGAGAACCCTGAACCATTCGATGCAGAGATGGAGAAATGTCCCGGTTCATATTTGTATGTAAATTACATTTTCCCCTGTTATCAGAAGAAATAGGGGTGTCCATTTCCTGCCCGTTTTTCTTCTCGCAATCTTTCAGATCTCAATTATTCATTGCGACCCATCATCCATTTTCAGTGAGAATGTGGTGTTATTGCACTTGAGCATTAAAAAAAAAAAAAGAAGAAAAGAAAACCCGTCTCCACGTTCACATTTTAGTTGATGAAAAACCTCTTGAAATCATCTCATCTTCAAATCAAATATGTCTGTGTCCTTTTTAAAGCCTCATTATAGATACTAGAACGTACCTTTTTTTTTTTCAGGGCTCTTCGGCTCCTTCATTTGAAAACAGATATTCATTTTAATTTTCCACTCTCTGTCTCTCTCCAGTCGTTGTGCACGGCTCAGAATGTGAATTGCAGAGACCTGGAGGGAAGACACTCCACTCCCCTTCACTTCGCTGCCGGCTACAACCGAGTGACGGTGGTGGAGTACCTGCTGCACCACGGGGCTGACGTGCACGCCAAGGACAAAGGGTGGGGCTCTTAAGTCGTGGTTTAATTTGTAAAAAAAGAAAAAGAAATCGACAACAACCAAAAGACAGAAATTAGAACGTTGTGGTGAAGTCATGGAAGGTAATCATTTTTGTGTTCTCCCTCCACAGAGGCCTGGTTCCCCTCCACAATGCCTGTTCGTACGGTCACTACGAGGTGGCCGAGCTGCTGGTCAGACACGGAGCCTCGGTCAACGTGGCCGACTTGTGGAAGTTCACGCCGCTCCATGAAGCCGCTGCCAAGGGCAAATATGAGATCTGCAAGCTGCTGCTCAAGGTTAGACCTGCGCTTGAACTAACTTCCCACGCCACACATACGTTCATGTGCACGGGCATCCTTAAACCTCAGTGGTCGTCACTGCAATGAAAATCAGACTAGTGCTGCATATTTAAAGCAGCCAAGGTGTACAAATCAACAGTGTGGAAGACATTTTTCTTTGAAATAACAATAACAGTCCTTAAATGAGTCCATGAATGGGCGAGCGTTTCATCCCCGTATCATTGTCAAGGCTGAAAATAGCTGTTGTGTTTCTCCTGATCGTCACATCTTGTAAAGTCCCTGTGAAATGTTGCAGTCTTGCAGCTGAATGTGTTTTTCTTTCAGACAAGGCCACACCAGCACAATGTTGTTGCCATATGGGGATTCATAAATCATTATTACATCAACGCACACAGCAAACCAAACACATCAGCTGCGGGGAGAATTGTTCAACTGGGATTCCCTTCACCATCTTCACACAGGGAGATTAAGATTGGAGCAATCTGGAGAAAAAAAGAATCTAATTACCTGACGATGAAATGAAACATTTACAAAAACACGATGTGATGAAAGATTAGATGTGCTACATCGTTTTGATTTGTTGAGTCAAGGAAGATAACGTGAATGGTCAGTTGTAATTAACGGCTTTTCACAAAGTGTCATGTTCGTGCAGACCAGTATATGCGAGGTGAGGTAGTGCAGCCGACTGGAGAACTGGAGATTGACAAGGTCACACTGACAAACTACTAATAAATAAATAAACAAACTACTGTACGCAACAGTTCACTGCAGCAATCGCAAATCACTTTGAGCCTAACTGCAATGGAGCAGTGCTGGTGGTGACAAAGAAGAAGAAGAAGAAGAAGGTGTGTGTGTGTGTGTGTGTGTGTGTGTGTGTGTGTGTGTGTGTGTGTGTGTGTGTGTGTGTGTGTGTGTGTGTGTGTGTGTGTGTGTGTGTGTGTGTGTGTGTGTGTGTGTGGGGGGGGGGGGGGGGGGGGGTGGGGAAGAGTTACTTGTATGGTCGAGTGGAGTGGGGCCGTGTTGAGGAAGGTGACATCTCTGGAGGCAAAAAGCAGTTTCAGAGTGAAGTGGAAACATACTTATTAGATAAGTCGTGGAACCTGGAGCAGGAGAAAACATCAGATCTGTGATCTGTGACGTTCCTCAAACGAACACGAATGCTTTGTCTCCCTGACGTTTTCCACCGTTTGAGCTATTTTCATGATGTCGTCTCTCTGCAGTGGTTTAATGGTTCCTGGAGAATTAATGCTACTCAACTGTTTATCCCGACGCTCCCAACAACTCTCTACGTCTCTAGTGGATGTAAACGTACAACAATTTGCATTTCCCTTTCGCCGGTGAAAACTATAATTGATCATTCTATTAAACGAACAGACGTTTGGGGAACAGAGGGTTTTCTCCTTGAGACACATTGTGCTTATTGAGGGTGATTGCCATTGGGCAATAGTTGTTCA
Organism: Cyclopterus lumpus; assembly: GCF_009769545.1. Lineage (NCBI taxonomy): Eukaryota > Metazoa > Chordata > Actinopteri > Perciformes > Cyclopteridae > Cyclopterus > Cyclopterus lumpus. Next base: position 15,040,160 of record NC_046977.1, on the reverse strand, counting down.
CACTATTAACAGCTGTTTTTAAGATGACGATATCTTATAGCCAGATCACATCTGATATTTTATTTTGCTTCACAGAAGCTCCATTTGCAAAATCATCAGAGAAAAAGGATATGTAGGATATATTACAATCACCAAAGACAATATATTCAAGACTTCTCAATGTTCACTTAATCTCGGATTAAGCTGCATATTAAGTCAACGAGTAAAGAATGACAGCAGACGGATCCCCGAGGGGCCACTGAATGGTTCAACATGCTGTTGCAGCCTCCAGGTCTTAAACCATTTGAACACCTTTTGGAGATTTCGGACTGACTCCACCAGCATCACACATTTGAGTGAGTATCTCTTGGAGTCATCGAGGTAATCCCGCCAGCAGAGCAACAGAGATCATGACGTTGCGCGTAAAGGAGCGTCGAAGCTGTTCTGAAGACTCGTGATGGAATCGAACATGTTTTAAAGACACTCAATGTCGTTGTTTTTCACCCTTTTTTTTAATCCGACACCCATCTGTAGTCGCTTACTTGTGGCGAGTGGGGCTACTCTGATGACCGGCGGCGCTGCAGTTGGCGGGCGCACGCCTTCAGCACATCGTCCAGGAACGCCATACGGCCGAGCAGCTTTGTTTATGTTCATCCAGCACAGGGCCCGCTTCCCTTAGTGGGAGTTTGTCACACGTGATTGTTTATCATCGTCTGGCGTCAGCTCGGCAACGGACTCGAGAGTCGGTGTTTGAGCCGGGTGGAGCCCCATGTGCAGATAGATCCCAGTGGGTGGGAACCCACTGTGATACAGAAGGTCCTTCAGGCCACACTTTCACTGATCTGAGGGCTGCAATAAGACACACGCACACACGCACACAGATAATCGATTCTTCAAGGTGGTGGGACGCTTTGGCGTTCATCCACTCTGACTGGAAAATCCCTTTCACTTTACTAAGCTTGTGATTGTGATTCTTGTGTTCGCATGGCAGCGCCCTCATTTCCCTCTTTTTTTAAACGCGCACACACACGCACACGCACACACACACACACACACACACCAACTGAGCCAACTGTTCCCGCACTTTGGTGTTAATCTGCCATGGCCTCGGGACGCAACTGTTCTCTCTTTCTGAATAAACTATTCCAGAGTTCAGCAGTCGGTTCTCTTTTGTCTGCGCTGTTTGTTGTCAACTTTATATTGTCCCCTTTCTGTGTTGGATTTGTTGCTCAGAATACAACTCTGTTGGCTTTTGGTATTCTGCACCTTGTGCGATACACAAATTGAGTATTAGCATTTTCTTTGTGAGGAAAGAAGTGTAACAGAATGAAATGTCTCCTCCAATTAAAGGAGAATCTGCCTCGTTAGCGCTTGGCGTGAACTCACGTGAACTCACGTGACCTACACAAGCGACCGGCTGTCAATCAAGCATCATGACATCCTCCTGTTTGGCTTTGTGATTGAACAACTATCGGATGGATTGCCATTTGGTCCAGATATCCTTGGTGCCCAGAGGATGAGTCGCGATCACTTTGGGGATTCCTGTGTCTTCCTCTCGCTACCTTTTGGCTTATAAAGAAACATCTCAGGGGGGTTTGCCATTACACTTTGGTCAAGACATTGCATTTCCCCCTCAAGATGATCCGTTAGCTTTTCATCGAGCACCATCATCAGGCCAAACTTTCAGTTTGTACCCTTTAAGATACTTTTGTGACATCAGCCCCAGTTCTAACTTGGGTTTAGCGCTAATCAGCAAATGTTAGCATTCTAAACTAAGATGGCGAACATGATCAACTTTACGCCGGCTTAACATCTGCACTCAGATTTGAGCACGGTGTTGGTAAAAAAAAAATCTAAAATGGAAAACGCATTAGCCAGATAATCTTTCAGGTTCAATATTGTAGTTGGATGGCATATAGGCGGAATCCAACGGAAGAGTAACAAAACCTTGTAAAGACATGTATTAATATGTAAATGTCCCCAATTATTACCTAAATGGGTTTCTATTATCATTTTCCTGGATAGCGAATAAATTACAGTGAGAATATGATTACAGCCGAGAGACGTGGAGAAGTAGGGCAGAAACATCTGATTATGGATAGGTTAAAAAGAAAAAAAGAAAAAAACTTTTAAATGGGGAATAGAGGCATGAAAAATGTATAACGGACAGTTTCAGGCCAGCAGGGGATCCCCGGGGGAGTTGTCCCACAACTTCACATTTTAATGAGCAGATTTTCAAAAACGTACAATGAAGTGACAAGTTGAACCGCAGCCCAGGGAGACGGTCGAACGATGGAAATGTCTACTTTCCTGCCCGTCTCCACTTCACTGGATGTCCTGTCCTCACCTCTCTGCCTCCTTCTCGGCTGTCCGTCTCTTCTCCTCTCCAGTGAATTACCTTCATCCTCACTTGTCATGGCGTCTTCCTCGTCGAAGCGAAACGCTTCCACCGGGGTTCAAATGATAAGGGAGTTCTGTGGAGTGATATTTCTATTTTATTTTGTTTGCAACCATGGCTTACAATTCAGTCTGAACATTTAGTCTTTGTTGTGACAAAAAAAAAAAAAAAAAAGATTTTTGATCGCAAACCCGGTGGGCCATATAGACGTTAGTGTGCATTTCCACTGAACACCACCGTGGCCTCCTCTCTCTCCAGCACGGCGCAGACCCCACCAAGAAGAACCGAGACGGGAACACGCCTCTGGACCTGGTGAAGGACGGGGACACCGACATCCAGGACCTGCTGAGAGGAGACGCCGCACTGCTGGACGCCGCTAAAAAAGGCTGCCTGGCCCGGGTGCAGAAGTTGTGTAGCCCCGACAACATCAACTGTCGGGATACGCAGGGACGCAACTCGACGCCTCTGCACCTTGCAGGTAACGTGCATTGTGCAATCCCAAAGGGGAGAAAAGATGCACACACATTCACGGGTCGTTTTGATAAGTAAGCGCCTCCCTGGTTATGTCAAATCTCACTTTGCAGGGTAATTAAAATGAAGGGTAAATCAGACCCCTGTTGGCTGAAGTTTGCAAGATTTAATTGATTTTGTACATTGTGTGTTTGCTAGTGCCAATAAATCTAACTATAACTCCTCAGAACCTCCTGAGATTTTGTCTCAGTACGGGAGCCAAGAACAAGGCGATGAACACACACAGCTGAGGGAGAAAGCACAGGGGGGGGCATAAGCAACTTATTGTTCTATCTGTTTATGCATACGGTTTAGCGTACAGATCCCTTTCTGTTCTTCAACCAAACCGTGCTGTGTGGCTCTATGAGGGAAATGACGCCCATGAGGGCCAGTGAGGGGAGATGAAGGCGATGTGTTGCCTCTTCTTCTGCTGTTATTGTGGGATAAGCTTGAGACGGCCAACTAATTGATGGTGATGTTAACACTAGAAGCTGTAGTGTACTGTAACGACCTTGGATCTCACACAAACTTGATAACGTTCTTGCATCCAGATGGCCGAGATACTGTTCTTCAAAGGTGCACATGCTCATTCATTTATTCAGGATCCCGTAATCACGATAACGGCTTCAGAGATAACAAGAACACCACTCTGCATAATCACAGGACAAAAAAAAAAAAATGTCTTCAACCTTTTACCTTAAAATGTCATAGCAAGATATTTATATATATTTTTTAATTTTTTTTTTTTGCACAAACTCTGACATGATGTGACGATTACCTTCATGCGCCACAAAGGGATTTCCTGTCAGCTTGCTTAAAGTGGGTGTAAAGTGGAGAACATGTTATCGTGAATTGGGAATTGAACCGTTGAAGCTAAACGCCTCGGCTCGTCTCTCAAAACTATTTCTCCGCAGTGTTTCTCCATGTAATCCTGCGCTGGGGGGGGGGGGGGGGGGGGGGTTTGGACTCTGTATTTATAGAGTTTCATGACCAGGATAGCTTTTGTAAGATGATAAAGAATTAATAATTAGAAAATGTTTCTGCGACTGGCACTTTTAAAGTTAAGAAACGACTGAAGAACCACTTTGAAGGTTTCATGGATTTGACCACTTACACGCACGTGCGCGCACACACACACACACACACACACACACACACACACACACACACACACGCACGCACACGCACACACACACACACCCTTTGCCTTGATGTACTCGCTTGTAAAGGGAAAAGATGATTACAAGCTGTCACACTGTAGGCCGACATGTCCCTCTGGTTTTCCTCCTCTCTGACTACATTTTTGTTTCTCTTCTTCTTCTTCTTCTTCTGTGTGTATCTGCCTCTCTATCCCAACCCCCATCTGTCTGTCCATACAACCGCTCTCCAGCTGGCTATAACAACTTGGAGGTGGCGGAGTATCTGTTGGAACATGGAGCCGATGTGAATGCACAGGACAAAGGAGGGCTGATACCTTTACACAATGCTGCTTCATACGGGGTAAGACACACACACACACACACACACACACACGTTCACTCACACTGCACACTTGAGTTCACATTTCAATTCAGAGAGGCTGCTCTTTTTCATATTTGTTCATGTTTATTTTAGGGTGCAACTCGTATCCAATAAAAGTAGAATCTCTTCAAGTGCAGAGACAAAAAGTAAATTTAGCTTTTACTTTTTTACTTGATTGGACTCGTAATTAATCACAACACAACAATCACCGTGGGCTCTGGGAACTTGTGATACCCCCTCCCCCCCTCTTTTTATTATAATTTATTAGCCTAAACGATGAATACAAAAAAGAATGGAAAGATTTATTTGACAATTTGACAAATAAACCATTCAAATAAAGTCATTTCAAATAAGGCATTTAAATTGTCTTATTATTGTACTGCTTATTCTACCTTATTTGTCTTCAGTGAACGTCAGGAAGTTTTCAACATTTATGAATTCATATTTGAGGCTTTAAATCTGAACCACGTCAATTTCTGAAAAAACTGCAGCATCTTGCGGTCCACTGCTCAGTTGACGCCTGCAGAAAGCAAGAACCTGGCTTGTGTCCACCCTTATTATTATTATTATTATTATTATTATTATGAACCTTATTATTACACTGAGGTTCTCTGAAGACATGCATGTGTGTGGTTTCTCCTTCATCGTCTCTCAACCACATTTCGCAAACAGCTGGACAGCATTGCTGCTTCGGAAAGAATCACGAAACACATGTTTGAATGAAAACTTGATGATCTCTGCGGGTTTTTTATGGTTCGCACACGCATACGCACTCTTTAGCATCCCCCTACCAGTACTCCAAAACAAGCGGCATTGTGTTTGACGCTAAGATAACAGTTGGAGTCAGACAATGAGGGGAAGAAACAGGAAGGAAAGGAAAGCTACGACCGGCGGGGAACACAAGAATCATGATGGCGTTAATAATTCACACAGGCTTTACTCCACAGAATCCCACATATTACCGATTTCTTCCTATCAGGATTTTTATAGCACTCATTCACACATTTGCTCCGCTTTTATTTCTGTTGTCTCTTTTCCTCCTGCCAACACCGCCTCCCCCTCTTTCTGCTCTCGTTCTTTTTCTCATCGCTCTTCTCCGATACCCTTTACATCTCTCCTCCTCCTTCCCCTTTCATCTCCTCTCTGTGTCCTTCACCGCCTCCTCCTTACTCCTCTTAACCTCCACCTCCTCTCCTCCGTCTAGCACGTGGACATCGCCGCCCTGTTGATCAAGTACAACACGTGTGTCAACGCCACAGACAAGTGGGCGTTTACTCCCCTCCACGAGGCGGCCCAGAAGGGGCGGACCCAGCTCTGCGCTCTGCTATTGGCCCATGGAGCCGATCCCACCATGAAGAACCAGGAGGGACAGACGCCACTGGACTTGGCGACGGTACGCAGTGGATGAATACAGTGGAGTCATTTATAGACTGAGCCTGGAGACAATCCAACTGCTTCTTCAAAGTGCATTAAACAAAAGAGCTGACGATACATTCACTTCTAAATTGATAATATCACATTTTTATTGACAGCCACAGGTTAGATTTGGGATAACCTTTTCATTAAGTGGTCTAACTTCTTGGCTGTTATTTCAAGGCATTGAGTGATGGCATTGAAGTGAGACAATTCTACTTTGGAGAGAAAATACAAAGATTCTTCAACTTAGAAATTAAACGTTGAATTCATAAAAAAAAATTTAAAAAAGGGTTTTGCTGCTCCAGCCTCACCGGGTCTGGTGTGACCAGTGGCTTGTAGAGGCGAATGTTATATTGTATAATATACTGGTTGGTGGCTTCAGCGCTAAGCTGTACATGTTCAAAAACATGTCATTATGTTAAAATTAGAAGCAAATTGTTTGTCTTGGGTAGATAATTAAACATAGAGTACATTACAAATATGTCTGTCTCTTTATCTGTTGCAGGCTGATGACATCAGAGCATTGTTGATTGACGCCATGCCGCCAGATGCCCTGCCAAGCTGCTTGAAACCCCAGGCCACTGTGGTGAGTGTCCACACGCGTATGAAATTGAAATGTACACTTTTATTGATCCCCGTGGGGAAATTCTTCTCTGCATCTGACCCATCCTTAGTTATTAAGGAGCAGTGGGCTGCTCCCCATGAGCCACAGCCGACCCCTTATGACAGCGTATGGAAAGACTTTCCGCTCAAACATTATTATGCAGAGTCCATATCAGAAGCTGCTGACTAGAAAAAGCTTAATCTCTGTATATAATAATAAGCAAAGTTGAAATGTCTGTTGACCTAAAAACAAGTGGTTGAGATAGTTGAAGTGTGTGATACTGTAACAAGTTGGAAAATATCTGTCGATATGTACAACAGTTCAGCGTTGATATAATATATATTTGACATATTGACCCTTCAGACCAAATCGTCTCTCTCCCACTCTCAGGTGAGCGCAAGTGTGGTGAGTACTGGTGCGGCAGGGGGCGTGGTCATCTCTCCCTCCCCATCGCCGTCCTGCCTGTCTGCAGCCAGCAGCATAGACAACCTGACCACGCCTCTCGGTGACATCACTGTGGGCGGTGCCACCGGACCGGCAGACGGAGCAGCGTCTGGGTCCGACAGGAAGGAAGGAGAAAGCTTGTACAGTAAGTTGTAACCGAAGTCGGAGGCCGGTCCTGTTTGTCAAAATGAAGACGTGTCGGCACGTGTAACACCCACTGTGTCTCTGCAGCGCTGCTGGACATGACCATCAACCAGTTCTTAAAAAGCCTCGGGTTGGAGCACCTCCGAGACACCTTCCAGCGAGAACAGGTACACACACACACACACACACACACACCATGTTGTCATCTCAGAAACGTATTTGATCATTGTATACTGAACGCTATTCAAATCCGTTTTTTCACTCTACTGCCAGATTCTTCCAGATTCAGGACTTTCTTTTTAATTGTTTTTGTCTTGTAGTTGATTGCTTTCAGGGTTACATACTAATTCAGCCATGGTTTAAAGTCATTTATTTGATCAGTTTCCCTCCCTTTGTTCTTATTCCATTGTACACGCGTCATGTCAGCTCAGAGCCGTTCTAATGGCGTTGCTTTAGGGATGGGAAAGTCGATCAGTTGGCCCAGAATGAATTATCTCGACAACAGATGGATTGCCTTAGAAATTGGTCCAGACATCCTTGCGCCCCTCAGCATGAACTGTAATAACGTTGGTCGTCCCTTTTTAACTTTTTTATCAAGGGCCATCAAAATGTTTATTTGTCAGACAGCATCAACAGCTAAATGTCTGTAAACAAACAACATTCCCATCAGCCTCAACTGTAATGTGGGTTTGTTGGCCAACATGGCAAACTAAGATGATTTGTTGTAAATATCACACCCGCTGTGAGGATGCTCCAAGCACCACCACAGTACAGACTCACAGAGCCGTAAACTGTGAGACTGGTGCTCTGTGAACACTAACGTGAAGGAGTGAAGAGGCCGAAGAGGGACCCGGACGGACAGAGTGAGAGAACGAGCAAGAACAATTCAATTCAATTCAATTTTCAATTCAGTTTATTTTGTATAGCCCAATGTCACAAATTACAAATTTGCCTCAGAGGGCTTTACAATCTGTACACATACGACATCCCTGTCCCAGGACCTCACATCGGATCAGGAACAACTCTCCAAAGATAACCTTTGATAGGAAAAAAAGGGAAGAAACCTTCAGGAGAGCAATAGATAGACGCAGGCCTGAAGAGAAAGATGGAGAAAATAGACAGAGAGAGGGAGAGAGGGAGAGAGAGAGAGAAAGAGAGACACACACACACACACACACAAACACACAAGGAGACACACAGAGACAGATCGGGTGACTGATAGAGGAGAAGACCGACAGGGAGAGTGACAGAAATAGAAAGTGGAATTGAAAGGTGACAGCGGGCAAAAGGTGTGTGTGTGTGTGTGTGTGTGTGTGTGTGTGTGTGTGTGTGTGTGTGTGTGTGTGTGTGTGTGTGTGTGTGTGTGTGTGTGTGTGTGTGTGTGTGTGTGTGTGTGTGTGTGTGTGTGTGTGTGTGTGTGTGTGTGTGTGTGTGTGTGTGTGTGTGTGTGTGTGTGTGTTTTTTAATATTCAATGTTAGTTCCCCTTAAAACCAGCCATCATTAATATTCAGATGGAGGTGAGTCAGCTCAGTGTTAATGGGGAAAAATTGATTTTTATTTCAGAATCACACCAACAAAGACTCATGACGGAGATATATCGTGCATAGGTTTAATGGATTTCACATCAATACAATAGACTTGATTATTATAAAACCATACTTTTTACTCATTCTGTGACATTTTCAACAAAACCAAGACAATGAACCTATTTTAGTTGACTTGGCTGTAGAAGAAGATTAGTAGAACATAAAGTTGTCGACATAAAGTTTGGTCATACGGTTTATACAAATACATTTTTCCCTTATTACTGTCTAGTTTTGGCCCTCGCATGCCGAAAGAATGCAATTATTGTGCAGCTTTAGTAAAAGGGAATAGGATAAGTGGTTTAGTTGGCTGTTCCAGGTGCCAGATTGCTCAGACGCCGCTCTTTCTCAGCCGTCATGAAATTGTAAGTTGGCAGCTTGAAGCATCCGCCTGTCGGGTGAGAATCGGGCTTTCATTTGTTTCCGGGGTTCAAACTGGGTGAAGCAAACTCACACCGGCTCTCTGCACAACTCTGCATCACTTCGCTGCGATTCCTGAAATGAAACCGGGGTTCTTGAATAATTAGTAACGGTGGATGTCTCAGTAAACACACGGCAGAGTATTTAGGCCACGGTGGTTTATACCAATTACAGTGATTTTAAAGGAGGCAAAGGTTGCGGGTTTAAAAAAGCGGCGTTATCTCCGCCTCCAGCGGGAATCTAGAAATATAAATCTCCCCTTCATCAATTTTCATATCGCTCCCTTGATGACTGCAATTCATTCATTGACCTTTTTTCTTGTTGTCCCCGTCTCTTTTTCTCATGAATATTTGTCAAACCCATTGTCTCTTCAATATGTGTTGATCATTGAACTGTTGTATTTATTGTTTACATCAGACTTGCTGTTGTCACCGTTAAACTGTTTTTTGTTTTTGTTTTGTGCAGAGTTCCCCTGTTAAAAACATTTAGGTGTAGTTGTCAGATGTATAATTAGAGGTACAGAATTACATTAGGGTCATAACATGTTGTTTTTCCTTGCAATTTAAATTTTTTTGGCAGAAGATTAGATGGATAGATAGATAATTTGACTGGTTTGTTGTTCCTTGGGCAGATTTCGCTGGATGTGCTGGCAGACATGGGTCACGAGGAGCTGAAAGAGATCGGCATCAACGCTTACGGTCACAGACATAAACTCATCAAGGGCATCGAGAGGCTGCTGGGAGGCCAGCAAGGTCAGCAAACACACACACACACACACACACACACACACACACACGCAAATACATACGGTGTACACAACTTGTTCAATATCGGATTTACTGTATTAAAATTTAATATTTAGTCTTGAAATGAACAACGCTGGAAATGTTAAAAACTTATGAATGTGACAGATCAATCAAGCCAGTTATCCTTAGAACATAAAGTTCTGTTTATCTAGTAAACCTGCTTCAGAAAACGTGTAGGTTATATATGTGAATATAGCTATATAGTTACTGTAGTTACTTATAGTTACTTATGATCAAAAAGAATGATACAATCTGTGTTGGTGTCCTTTTCTAGGTGCAAACCCATACCTGACGTTCCACTGCTCCAGCCAGGGCACCGTGCTCATTGACCTGGCAACGGACGACAAGGAGTTCCAGTCTGTGGAGGAGGAAGTACGCGCACACACTCCTACACACTGCATAGGCTGAGCTCGATGGCGGTCGCTTTTTGTCCTTCACGACCTGCATGACTGAACAGCGGCTTGTTTCTTTAGGTGGTCTCAAACATTTTGAAATGTCCATGATGAGTAATGTCGAACATCTGGCAAAGGAGAGCCGTGTGCACGACAGACGCCATATCAGTGCACATCTATCTATCTATCTATCTATCTATCTATCTATCTATCTATCTATCTATCTATCTATCTATCTATCTATCTATCTCGGAAATGAAAGAGTAACTGGACGAGACAGCAGATATCAGTCTGAATGGATTCAAAATGAATGAATGTCAGGTGTTAACAGGTCATTAAGCACCTAAGTGTAATTGCAATAAGATGACTTACATGAGTCCCCTCTAGACACTTTCCAATACCGGGTTGGGTTCCTCTGCCTCTTCACGGCAGTATTTTTATAGGCCATCAATAATTTCAGTCATCGGGATGATAACTCATTTTGCGAAAGGCAGTAATCACTTGAACCGCATCGCGGCAAACTTTCCTCTCATGACTCCCATCAGTTGGTAAACCCACTATTTGACATTCTATTGTCTTTTGAGTCAAGTTGTCCTTTTTCCCTTTGCTGATGCCACACCGTGCACCACATTTCCCCCCTGGCATTATTTAGGTATCCGCTGTGAACGTCATCGCGGATTAAATGGCTCCGTAATCTACACCGAGTTGCCAGCTCGTCTTAACTAAAAAGGAATCGATGAAACAATCCTGCGAAATGACCCGACACATCCACACCTCTCTGGGCCTAATGAATTGGCAACCACGTGTACTTGTGTAGTAACAGCCAGATGACAAAGAAATGCCGTAGTGAACAGAAGATACAGGTGGCCCTGGGATATATCACTTGCACACTTTTTTGGGGGATTTCTGAATACGGAAACAAAAAAGAAAAAGACTCTTATCCAGGTGGTCTAATGCTGTCCAGGGTGCTGCACGAATCACAGCTTTCTGTTTTGAAATCTGCATCCCATTAGCATGTGTTATCCCACACGTGCTCCCAAAAGCTTTGCATGAGTGTGTAGTTCTGACGTGTGTTCATTCCCTCCTCAGCTGCAGAGCACCATCAGAGAACACCGCGATGGCGGCAACGCAGGTGGAGTCTTCAGCCGGTACAACATCATTAAGGTGCGTGCTGCCAACACACACACACACACACACACACACACACACACACACACACACACACACACCGTGCGCAGAGACCAGCGCTCTCTGTTTGCCATCACAAAGGAGGAAGTTTGAACAAAGTCAACTTGCAAAAAGACTTGGTCAAGTACAAAGGTGGTTTCTTGTTTTACTTTAAATTCGTACGTCCCTCCCTTTGTGCCTCCTCTTCTTCCTCTTGACTCTGCAGATTCAGAAGGTGGTGAATAAGAAGCTGCGGGAGAGATATGCACACAGACAAAAGGAAATAGCGGACGAGAATCACAACCATCACAACGAGCGAATGCTCTTTCATGGTAAATTAGCACAGATGTTTACGCGCATGACGCACACAACCACAACATCATGGCAAGGCTGGCTTCAGGGCCTTCAATGAACTCTCTCTCTCTCTCTCTCTCTCTCTCTCTCTCTCTCTCTCTCTCTCTCTCTCTGGTAATCTTTATAACGGTCATGCAGCAACATCTGGTTGTTCCCAAGTTGAACGTGTCCAAGTCAGTCTTTCTCTCTCGATCGTGGAGCTTCAGTCACTTCCTCTCACAAGCACATCAACTTCATCAAATATGCAGATGTACTTTAAGTGCCACATGTAGAGTTCTATTTGGATTATTATGTGGGCCGCGGTGCAGTCCAAAAAGTGATGGAGCAGCAAGCCAATAGGCAGTAGCAGAGAGCAGAGTGGACGTTGCATGGTTTGAGCATGTCCTGGGTGTCGGATGGGCCCCGAGACGTTCACAGCACTTCCGGTGGAAAACAAAGAATGTGTTGGGGAGGTTTTCCAGGTGCCCGTAGAAGAGACGGGAAGGTCCAGACAGGAAGTGAAGGACTTGATAGGAATGTGTCCTTTCTCCTGCCAGGTTCTCCCTTCATCAATGCCATCATCCACAAGGGCTTCGACGAGCGGCACGCATACATCGGCGGCATGTTTGGTGCTGGGATCTATTTTGCCGAGAACTCCTCCAAAAGCAACCAGTACGTGTACGGGATTGGTGGAGGCACGGGATGTCCAACCCACAAAGACCGCTCCTGCTACGTGTGCCACAGGTGAGGCGTCTTTCCCTTTTCCTGTTGTTCTTTCTGTGTGGAAGGACAGAGCTACTCCAACGCACCTGTGTCCCAATTTCACACTAAGTACTAATCAATATCCTAATTATGTTTGAACTGCTTAAGTGACAACAGTTGAGTCAGGGATGCTGCTTTGTATACTGAATGCACTTGATTTCTACATGTGCTTTTGATGTCCCACAATGCATTGCACAAAGGAAAAAGGAAATTATTTATTTCTTTACCACTTCTTTAGCAAAGTCATATTCCAAAGCCTCAATTTTAATACACTTGTATCATTTCCTATTAGTGCAAAACACATTTCTTGCATACTAATTACGAAAACAATATAGTCTGAAAATTAGAATATAATGTACTATGATTATGTAATATAGAAAAGTGGGCATAGAGAGAGAGAAGAGGAATCACTGTTGTGTGTGTGTGTGATTGCAGGAAGCGAAATGAAATGTATTGATATTAAAACTTACGCTAACATATCATCATCAATTAAAATGTACAAATGAAACAAATACCCGTTATTAGCGTTCACGGCATCATGGTGTGCGTTCCCCCCTTTCAGGCCGATGCTGTTCTGCAGAGTGACGCTGGGGAAGTCGTTTCTTCAGTTCAGTGCGATGAAGATGGCCCACGCCCCCCCGGGACACCACTCCGTCATCGGGCGACCCAGCGTCAACGGGCTGGCGTACGCCGAGTACGTCATCTACAGAGGGGAGCAGGTCCGTACGCACACGCACACCTTTTCATCACCACGAAACAAGCCGTTCATGTGTCTTCTTTAGCATTATTTTCCTTTTTGTATTAATTGATTCATTATTTTGCCTATAAAAATAAATTCAATAAATGTGGAAAATCACAATTTCACATTCAAAGGTGACATCTTCTCAGGTCTAGAAGATAAGCCTGATATTTAGTTTTGTTTACACGTGATGTGCTCCTTGTCAACAGGCTTACCCAGAATACTTGATCACGTACCAGATTGTGAAGCCGGAGATTGTGGCTCCGCCCGCTGCCGCCCCCGAGCAGAAGTCCTAGAACACAATCACAGTTGGAGCCGGACTGCGATGGACTACAACCGCTCTCTGAGAGGAGACTAGAAATGAACTAGAGGGCGTTTCAAGCCTCAGAGCCTCGAAATTAAAGTCTCCGGAGCTGAACTTGGGGCGGGCGAGGTGAAGCGGCGACCGCGCAGTGGTCGGACGACCCTCGGAAACAGACCTGGATGTGTCTTAAGAGGAAAGGAGGACGCGTTGCGGGGGTTGTGCTACATGCTCAGTCCAAAAGCAGCGTTAATTAATTGGGTCTAATTTAGCTCGGAGAAAATGCAAAGGGTTTGATCAACCACTCTGGAAGTGGACCAGTAAGCAGATTTTTTAATTTGCGGGGCCTCTTGTCTTGATTCTTTAAACAATTAGTGAAAGCAATTAGAACCGGACACGGTACAAAGCGGCGCAAACATCCCTGATGTTGCACCTTTTGCGCACTGCCCATGTAATCTACCCAGTTTTTGAATGTGTTGTTTTGATATCGTCTCCTCTCTCTGCGTCATCCACAGCAGCAAAACAACACCCCGAGGCCACTTCCACAAACAGCGATTGTCGTCGTGCTGAGAGAACAGAAATCCAGCACATTTTATGTCGCAGCTTGTCACATTTTCACCAATGAGGCTCATGTACACATCTCTCTCTCTCTCTCTCTCTCTCTCTCTCTCGCTCTCTCTGTGTAAACAAAGTAGAAAATATGAAACGAGAGTGAGCGTAGAGAAACAACAGAGATTACAGCGGACAAATACCCAGAAATTGATAGGAGGAAAACAAACAGGGGGGACCACAAATCCACTGCTTAGGTTACAGAGCCTCCGCCACAGTCCACACTGGGACCATCTTCGACATCCACCGGCCCCCCCAAACCAGTCCACGTCAGAGGACAGCTGCCGCCTGCAAAACCTGAATAATAAAGAAAACACTTTTTAGATAAATGGGCCAGAAAATCCAACATTTGGGACAGAGCTGAGTTGTTACAAGCAAACAGACACCCGACAATAAAAAAATGTTTTTTTTTAAACATGGCTTTCTGAGCCTCAAAGGTGCGATTCAGAGCATTAATAAAGCAGCAAACATTAAGATTGTAAACATTATTGTAATATAATCAATGCGTACTTGAACAGAGAATGAAGTAGCTCTCTCTCTCTAATGGCCGCCGCTCTGCACTGCGTCCATACGGTGGTTACCCATAGCCACTCTTCCTCCACTCCAAGTTTGAATCATAAATATGGGAAATACGGTCCGTTTGATTTCTCTTTGTTGACCAACCCGGCCGAGCTTTCTCTGGATGGTGCACTGATGGTGTCTGCGGTGACGTGTTGTTACATTGTCTCCTTCGCTGTGAGGAGTGACTGTTACCAACACAAGAAATAGCTTATACAGATAAACATTCATATGATATAACATAACAGTCGGCTTCACCCGGAGCATCTTTCTGCTTCGTGTTTTAAAGCCTGGATCCACATGTCCTTGTTTTTTTTTTGTTAACAAGAACCTGCTGCCTTCTGCCCCTTTTCCTCGACCTGTGACTCTTGATGCCCCCTAGTGGTGCAGCAGAGGAGCTGCTGGCCGCTAGTATTGAGTTGAAGGAAACAAGTCTAGTTCTCCATCAGGAAGGCGTTCATGTGTCATTCCTACACTGCTATTTGTGTTTTCCTGGGGGTCCATTCCATTTTTGTGTTTTGTTCCTTTGCCCGTGTCTTTTATTTTCAGGTCGAGTTTACACTCCACAAACATTATATTATTATACATTAGCAAATGGGGGAAACGTGACCACCGTCACTGTATCTTAGCAAGCCATTCAGCGGGCTGGTCAAAGGCTTCAAAAAGATATTTATATGAGATCTGCAGGTTCGTTAAGGTCGAGGATGACGAGAAGGATAACTTTTCTGTTTGTATTACCCATTTATTATAGTGACACTAACATGTTCCACAAACCTCATAACGGCAAGAAGATAAGCAAACTCCTCCATACTCTTCAACTGTTGTTGTTTTTGTTGTTGTATTATACCGGCCATGTTTTCTGTTTTAATATTTATGATGATTATTATGTTCACTACTTGGGGCCACACATGACGTCAGTCTCCTCCGTGTCCATCTCGTGGGGTCAAGTGGAGCAGTGCTGCGAAAGGGACATGGCCTTAACCGTTTGCCTTGAAGTCGCTTGGAAACAAACGTCCGATGAATGAGAGCTGGTTCATATCCGATGCACAATGTAAAAGATCAGAGAGGGACGGGCCATTTATTTCTGACGAAAGCTGCTCTGATATTTGATTTTTTTCGTTCTCATTTTATCCCGACGTTGTTCCAGTGTCTGCCAGACAAACTCCGATTTCAGCTGATTTGCACTCGCAAGGTGAAGATGACGTTGGTCTGAGTGAAGTGAGCCCAAAGCGTCCCGTCTGTTGACAGAAGTCTCCATGTGTCCTCTGAGGAAGTGAACGGGGAGCGCAGAGAAGGCCCAAAACTATTGCACTCCTTTTTTTTTTACCCGTGAAATTCTTTCACGTCAGCAATTTCTCCCGCTCGGTTTCTCAGCCCACGTGTTTGATAGCAATCGTTCATGCCGATAACATTGAATGATAACGTTAATTGAGTTTAGTGCACATTTCAACGTGATTAATTGCGAGGAAAATCGAAAAAAGAAATGACTAAAAAAAGAAAAAAAACTATTAAATGAATAAGTAGGAAAGAATAACAGCTGATGATTTATGTAAAAATGAGAAAAACTAATAAGCTTGAAATTAAATTGTCCGCACTGGGACCGAGTTACCCCTCAGTGAATAACTGAAATAACATAATGTCCATCAAATTATTGATTTCCCTACAGAAAATTATATTAAGTCTTAGCATTTCACTAACTTACCTGATTTACTTGCTCGGATTACATTTTTAACTAATATGGTTTAAAGTCCAGACAGAATTATTACGTTTCCCGATGATTATTATTTGTTGAAACTCCTTCTGTGTTGCCCCCTGATCAGAGTCAGCAGAAAGATAGAGATGTCAGATGGCGTGGCAGCGTCACTCTCGGCTTAAACAGAACGTAGAGGTCATGGTGTTGACCTCGTGGAGGTCGGCGTAGAGGTCATGGTGTTGACCTCGGCGTAGAGGTCATGGTGTTGACCTCGTGGAGGTCGGCGTAGAGGTCATGGTGTTGACCTCGGCGTAGAGGTCATGGTGTTGACCTCGTGGAGGTCGGCGTAGAGGTCATGGTGTTGACCTCGTGGAGGTCGGCTGCGGGCCTCGTTTTAAAAGTCACTGTAAATAAACGAACTCCAGACGGGCCTTTTTAAGGATGATTTTGTGTATATTTTTCTTGCTTTCTTTTCTCGTTGCAAAGACTTTTTTAATGTGAAAACTATTTGAATTGCGTTTGAGCTGGCCTGCCTCTACTTATCGGTCTCAAGGGCCAGTCGGCCATGTTGTTGTAAACGGTTTGGAGGATCCAGGCCTC
Source organism: Cyclopterus lumpus (assembly GCF_009769545.1). Lineage (NCBI taxonomy): Eukaryota > Metazoa > Chordata > Actinopteri > Perciformes > Cyclopteridae > Cyclopterus > Cyclopterus lumpus. Next base: position 15,023,180 of record NC_046977.1, on the reverse strand, counting down.
ACCTTGTGACCGGCCTTCTACCAAACAGCACCAGTTTAATGAACACACCTCCTCATCAGTAACTTCCTGTTTGACTTCCTGTTGTACAGACTGTTGTACAGAGCTGCTGACCAGTTAACATGTGGAACAGATAAATGTGTACAGAAGAAAATAATAATAAAAACAACTTAACAAAGGCTATTTGTGTTAATCTTATTTTTGTTTAGTATATTTAAACACAACGGTTACTAAAAAGGATATATGTTTTATTCATATTGCCTCTGTATTATTATTATTTGTTAATTTGCCTCCACTGAAGCAGACAAGTCAATTGTGTCTTATAATTATAATAATAAATATATATAATTAAACGGCACCACAAACCACAGCTTCCAGTATGACCACAACATGAATAGATACATAAATCAACAGTTTTAACCAAAGCTGAAACATCGTGAGGGCTGTTGCATTTGTCTGCATTGGTCATAGCTAGTTTTTGTTACTATAAGTTACATTTCTATTGTTTTCTGAGCCTCCACTGCACCGTTAAACTAACCTGTTAACCTGTCGTATGCCGAACATCAACAACCACGAGCTCTTCTCCAGACAACGAGAGGATCAACTGAAGTAAAACAAGTCAACCGTTTTAAAACCAATTCACAATGTTTCCTGTACAGTTCATTGTATTTTCTGTATACTATACTGTAACTTCTATGACATGTTACAACCGGATAAAAATGATAGACATACATGTATTTTAAGAATGACACAATTAGCTTAAACAAACATAACAAATAAGATGTCGTGGAGAGCAGCCAGCCAATCAAGGGAGCCGCCTCTGTCTCCAGGTGCAGCCTCTTCATAGCAGCCTCCAGGCTCAGGTGTGGCTCATCAGCTGATGAACAGCCTGAAAGACAAAACACAGAGCAAACAGGACCCACACTAGTGGAAGGGAGGGGTCACACATGGTATATGAATACTATGACTTTCAACATATACTGTGAGGTTTTTTCTTCTTTCCATCATGCTATACTATGATTTTATATAACTTTTCTAGACGTACAACATGACAACATCGACTTTTTTATTACTTTTTTCGCTGTTGTAATTTTATTTCTTTCGACACTATGGATTCTTTATTATTCAAAAATCCACATACATATACTGCCACCTTTTTATAACTTTTTTTTTGCCATGCTATACTATGACTTTTTTTTAATGTTGTAGTTTATTTGTACTAAATTGTACACCATTATGTCTAATTACAACTAAGTGTGCATAAGGATCCGCAGCACTCGAGAGTTTGACAGACAGCTGTCAGTTTGCCCCGCCCCCCGTGGTTCATCTGAAATGAGCTGAGAACAATGACATGTTCTCACCACTTGGTGGCGCTCGATGCTCATATATATTATTCTGTAGAAGGACGTAAAAGAAATACCACACAAATAGGTTCCTGGTTTTATAAATGACAAATGATACCTACGGTCCATAGATTTCACATGTTATCACATTTTGAGACAATATTTTTTTAAGAGGAATCGTTAATCCATATAAAGCATCAACTCTACTTCCGCGTGTACTAATTCCTACATTACCCACAATATCGGCCACACAAAATATATTTTTCTCAATTTACATTTGATTGCCTTTTATGAAAGTGTGTGTATGCATACTTTAATATCTACTCGGTTCATACAAAGAAAGCACGTGTACAACGTATTAATTAAGAACATTGTTTATTCAACAGCGGATCTTTAGTAATAAATAAATGCACAGATTCATTCCACAATAAAATTGAGGGAAAGATTTTTTTTTTTTTTTAATATAAATTTCCAAGTGGAGGATTGATATTGCCATGATAGGTAAACAGCATTGACCAGACAGAGAGACAGATGGACTAACACAGAGAGGCAGACAGACCGACGGACAGACAGCTACCACAGAGATGTGTACAAAGTATTGCGTTTTTCATTGATTGCCTCTCTTTTCTCTCTCTGTCTCTCACTAGAAAGACAAAATGTCCTTATGCAAAGTCTACCATCACCACGATGTACAAATCAATCATGACATATAAATACAGTATTGCATCACTTCAAAGTGCTACAGAGATAGGTGCCGACAATCTTCAAAAACAGAAATAAAAGGTTTGTTTGTTTCCTGTGTGTGTGTGTGTGTGTGTGTGTGTGTGTGTGTGTGTGTGCACTTGTGTTTCTGTCGTGCGTACATCAAGACCCGGGTATAAAAGCAACCATGGTTAAAATTTGTGCCTTTGGATGTCTAGCACAGAGTGTAACGCTCAGCCTAAAAGCACAAGCGATACAAACACTGTCTTAGAATGTGACGTTATAAAAAAATTGACGTGATGTCCGTGTGATACGACCTAAAAACGTCACTGCTGTCGCCGTTGTCCTCGAGTGGATTGTAAGTATTGCAAGACTCCAAAGTGCCACGGAGAGCACTTTGGACAAACTTCAAAACCAAAGAATCAACTGACTCATAACAGGACAAATACCTGTTATTGGTTTATGGTCTCAAAGCACAACGCCGTCTTCTTCCTTTGTGTCTGTTTCCATCACTCCTTTATTCAGTTTGGATTTAAAAAAGTGAAGTCAGGAAGTGATTGTGTGTGTTTTTTTTCTTCTTAACCTGGATTCCCCTCACAAGGAACAACACAGAGGCTCCCTGATGTTGTGTAAGCAGAGTGTAAAACCCCCATGTGTGAATGTCCGCTCTTTAAAATGCAGCCACAATGAGCAGAAAAACACATATTGCCTATAAAATGTCTATAATTCACTCATATTTTAGATGTCAAGGAATACTTCACAAATGCTTTTTTTTTTGTCTGATTCTTATTATTTTACTTTCAAGTTCAAGTGTCTATTCTTGGTTTGGAAAGTGTGTGTCTTTGTAGCTTAGGACATCCATTTTATATATATATATATTATTTTTTTGTTTTGCGGTCCAATTGCTATTTTAAAGAGGTCATATTCACTGTCAGTGTAATGCCTAATATGGAATTACTCAAGTACAGTATGCCAGTTGTTTCTGTGTGTTTGTCATCTGTGAGTGTAAGAGATGAAGCGTCTGGACTACGATGCTGAAATGTGTCTAAAGTCTGACGGACATTCAGCCATCGGCTTTCTAGCAGCCTCTCTACTTTATGGGATACCTTTGTGAACGAGGCACAAACATCTTAAAAAAGGACCACTCGCTGGTGATGCACATTTTAGACCGTTAACTAAACTAAATTAAAATGTCCAAAGCTGTTGTTTTCAGCTGATTTGCTTTGAAAATACAAACAAATATTAAAAACGAGCAGAAAAGAATTGAAACCAATGTCTCAAAAGTTACGCATGTTTTAGAAAATGGTTAAAAGTAAAGATAAACTATTTATAATGCATTAAAACATACAAAGCCACCAGGGTTGTCCTTAAAGTGGCCGCCTGTGCTCCAAAATGTCCCCTCTGATCTTAAAAAGGGAAATCATGCTCAACCTTTTGGCAAAAACTAAAAAAAAATCATGTAGCTGAAGGGGTTTCCTGCAGTGTGTATCAGGGGCCTGTAGTGGGGTTTCCCAGTTCATTTAGAAGGGCCCTGGCCTTTATTTGGCAACTTATTCTATTTATTTAGCCTCTTCAGTGAGGAGGTGAGGGGCAGAGATGAGAGGCAGAGATGAGAGGAGGAGGAGGAGGAGGAGGAGGAGGAGGGAAGGATGAAAAGGAGATGAGAGGAGAGGAAGGTGTGGGGGAGAGACAGAGAGAGGAAGAGGACGTATGAAAGACAGGAAGCTCCGGTCAGAGCACCTGTCACGGAAGAGGCTCCTGCTTTCTATCACCGTCTCCTCCCCTCTTTTTTTTCTCCATCCATCTCTTTTGTCTGGCAACAGGAGGGACACCCAAAGGGGAAAGAGCGGATGCTTAAAATTCCTCCTTCCTTCCTGTGTCCATCTCCTCTCCTAAAGACCTGTTGTCTCCATAGCAACAGGCCCTGTCTTCATACTGAGCTTATTCAGTTGGTAGTCATGAATGTGTGTGTGTGAGACCGAGGCAGAGAGAGAGTGTTTGCTGCCGCTCATGCCCTCCTGCGTATGTGTGTGTGTGAGCGTGTGTGTGTGTGCATGTGTGTGTGTGTCAGTGTGCATGTTGTTGTTTTAGTTTTTCAGGTGGTGCCAGTGTGTTCAAATGGAAGGAGCGTTGGCTGGTTTCTGGACACAAAAAAATAAATTTTCACCAAGGATTTGAGTTTTGAATCAGGCACCGTGACGCCTCTCACCTCCCCGCCCTGGAAGCGTGTACGCACTGCGGCGGGCAGCAGGATGGACAACTCTTCCAGCACAATGTTCCGAGTTAGTCATTTGGGGGAAGGACCGCGACTGGCCATCCATCAGCAGCCGGGGGAGGTCGTGATCGGGCTGTGGTGCAGGTAGGCGGAGTTCACCACCGAAACCGGGAAGTTGAAAATGAACGGAGAGGTGGGCGTGACCGCCGTCGCCGTGGCCGTCGTCGAGGACTTGGGTCCGAGCAGCGGGCTCGACGTGGCGGCCGCCTCGGCGGCGCAGGAGGTGGCGAGGAGCTGGGACTCGAACTGCAGCAGCTGGCCCATGAAGCTGAAGTTGGGCGAGATGATGCTGCGACGCCGACGCACGAACTCGAAGGCCTCGTCCAGACGCACCCGCTTCCTCTTCATCAGGTAGGCCAGGCAGATGGTGGCGGAGCGGGAGATGCCCGCCTGACAATGGACCAGCACTCGCCCGCTAGAGTCCCGTACTGAATCTGTAGAGAGAAGGGGGTCAAGAGGTCAGACGTTGCCATGGACAATGTAGATTATTACATTTTTTTTTATCGGTTACTACAAAATCTCCAGACGGGACAAAGTTTTATCCATTGAAATGTCTCACTAAATTATTGGTACCATATGTTGTACACTTTTGCTTGTGACAAAATGCCTGCAAAGCCAATTACATTCCCTTCAGCCTCTACTAACTATGAACTGTGAACATTCTGAATATTAAACATTGTGGGTATATGAGCATGTTGACGTGTTGTTATGTTCCAGTGCTCTTCCTAAGGTCAGCCTTGCAGAGCCGCTAGCATGGCTGGAGCCTCTTAGACTTGTTGTTGTTTGGTTGCCATGAGGTTTCTTTTCATTGTGGTTTGCTGCAAGCTCAATTTCCGTCATGGACAATGTTTTCCGGTTTATTTAATCTTAAAGCAAAGGGCTCCAAGAGTGTTTGCTGGCGTTCATTTGAGGACGATTTATTGTTGTTTTCCTTGATGAAAAGGCCTCATTTGAACTTGGTGGCACCAAAAAGGCAAATGGCACTGAAACAGCTCAACATGTAAATCTCAGTTCACATTAAATGCATTCATCACATTTACCTCATGCAAAAAAACTCTGAACCGATGAAGAATGGAATTTTATGTGCAGTGTTTTTCATCATCGTTTTGTGTGGACACCGTGTCACGCGTCAAATGGATTGGAGTCATCCGTCTCTTTCACACTTCCTCCCCCGTACTATTTACGTCTCGGCCTCTGTCAGTATGCTGAGCCGCATGCTATCACTTTGTTACTGTGAGTAACTAGATCTAGGTAATGTTTGAGCATTTACAGTAACTCAATTTACCCCAACCGCCTCAGCTTGAGTGATTAGTTGGTCATATTATGGAGCATGTGTGGCGGCCTGCAGGAAATTAGAAACACAGAATATGAAGAAGATAATGAATGGACTTCTCTTTATTATTAGTTTTGGTTTTTAGCATGGTGATTCATTTAATCTTGTTTTCCACCACAACCGACTATGCTGCTGTTAAAAATATGAAAATAAAATGAGAATCCAGTTGTCTGGCACACAAGCAAAAATATTTACTGCCATTTCTCCAAAATGCACGGATGCTTGATTGATAACAATACAGCTGCTTTTTGATCGTCTAAATAGTTTCTCTCTCTCTCTTTCACACACAAACAGATTCCAGGTAACTCCACCACAGCGTCTGTTCACCCGGTAACAGTGGATGAGTCAGACTCTGGTCCCACAGCAGCTAACTATGACGCATACCAGCACCTCCACACACACACACACACACACACACACACACACACACACTTCAGAGTCCACGCTCACCGAACATGCACTCTTGGTACAGAAACCACACACACACACAATGTCTCTGTATGTATGCAAAGAAAATGCTAAACCATACAGTCGCCTATATTACATACACAAACACCAATTCAGAAATCGTGCTCCAAAGAAATTATGGATTGGAATTTTTTCTCATTCTAGTTTAAAGCGCAATGGATTTATTGGATTTGGTTTTTTGGGGAGGTAATTTCTTTCTTTCTTTCTTTTTCTTCCTCTGCTGACACGTGTGATGAAGGGCTACTAGGAAAATATAATCTATATGCACAGTGGGCTTGGTACATTAAAGCTTTTCTCTCAAATCTCTTTTCTGGGAAATATTAGATTTCATTCGAGTAAACGCACGTCTAGAACTGCAATTATTAGTCGATCGAAAGAAAAATAATATGTATACTTAAATCAATTATGCTTTAGGTCATCTTTCAAGCAAATGCAGAATATTTTATTATTTTAGATTCAGTTTTTTATCGGCTGCATTTACAGTAAATTGAAAATCTTTCGGTTTTTAGACTGTTGGTTGAACACAAGACGTGAGATATCATCCTTCTGGGCTCTCGGAAATTTCATATTTCTCTGTTCCTAATCAGCAGAATATTTTTATTTGAATTGTATCAAAAATGTTCGGGCAGAAATGCTAAACGACCATAACTAAGATGTACATTTCTTTTTTTAAATTTATACTTAAAATGATGCAAAAAGGTCAAATCAAAACCACATGAAGTACAAAACATGTCTTTTATGTCACACACACACACACACACACACACACACACACACACTCTTAGTCACTAACCTATGAACTCAATGGCCTCCAGGAACCAGCAGCTGATATCTTCTTTATGGTTGTCCTCCACGGGAATACATTTGTACTGGTACGCCCCCTCGAAGTGGTTGGGACAGTCGGCGGACACATTCAGCAAGGCGGAGATTCCTATGGCGTCCAGAACCTCTTTCTTTGAGGCGTGAAGGGCGCTACCAAGGTAGAGGAACGGGAGAATCTCAACTGGGCCGGCCTGGACGGGAAAAAAAAGACAGACGGGAGGAGGAGGAATTCATTTATTATTTAATTAGAAATGAGCACCGAAGAGGCATGATTTTCTGTTCCGAGGCAGTCTGTTCATAATTTATTCAGTCATTCGTGGAGTTATTACACGTGGAAACATCTCTTGACCCGACCTGGAGAGCCATGTTGGACAGAATCTACTGAATGTAACACGGCTTACGTCACAAGACAAAGAATCCACTGTCTCGTTGTGCGGCAGAGGCCAGATGGCAGATGACTCCAGCATAAGTGTGACCTCGCTTACATATTTTTCTAATGACATTATGCGTGCCTTTCATCTGACAGGGGTTGCTTATTATCTGTGTAATGAATGAAGGGTCATTTGATATGGGCTATTTAGTTTGTTAGTTTCGAGCCGTTATTTCCTATTATAGGAAACACAGTGAATATCTGATGAACTAATAATGTTTGCAAGCTCGAACCATATTTTTTTAAATTATTACTTATCAGTAAATACAACCGATCTATCTTGGGGATTTACATTTACCTCTCTCACGCTTTCTTGAGGACACCGTGCATGTGTTCTGCACATCTCACTTCATCAGTGGAAAATAAAAATAAGAAGTTATCCTGTGAACAATATCCTCCACAGCGTCCTCATAAAGTCTACTCAATTAAAATTTTGAAGATATCATTGTCTGAGGATGTGACGTTTTTTTGTTTGTTGCATTTCCTGGAAAAAGGAAGTACTGTATCTAGCGGAACATAAAAATGTGAATATGTGTTGAAAATATTAATTATTGGCCATAACATTTAATGCCTCAGCCAAGATAAAAACACGAAGCTCTCATGGTAAAAACAAACAAACAGGTTTTTATGATAATACAAACTGTTAGTATCTGTGCCAGTAGTGTCTTATCGAGTGTTCCGTAGTATATCACAAAGAGGAAATGTTTCTACTGAAACGCATTAATTACATTGTTAGAAGTTCTGTTTTCCCTTTCATTGGATCTGAGGGGTCAGCGAGCAGGCAGTCCATACCGATAGTGAAACTTATTGACGAGGGCTCTGTCTGTTTATGTCACTGCCGCTGACGACCTCTGTCCTGACACAGCGTCAGGAAATGATCAATACTGCTAAGAGATGTAATGTGAGGAGGGAGGAGGAGGGGAGGGTGGGGGTGGGGGGGGGGGGGATACTGAGAGGAAAATAGTGAGTGAGATACAGGAAGCTACAGTATTGGTTGAAAATAAAAATTAAAAAAAGTCCCACTTGACAGTATGGCCGAGAGACCATGACGCACTTTTCGTAGAAAACGCACAGAGGCTGGATTGTCTGCGTCGCTCTCCTCATGCGTTCCGGGGGGAATTAAACCGAACCACATGTGACCGCCGTGACTGTTGCGTAAAATCTGCAGGCCCCCGACAGCAGATCACCGACCAACAAAAAAAACAACCAAAAACGCCACCAACAGGATCACAGGAAGTGCCGCAGGGGTGAATCGATGGTGACCTATGACCTCCCCGGCCTGTCATTACGAATAGCTCGTTCTAACGAAAAGGGGATTTTCAGAAACCCTTTTTCTTTTCTTAGACTGATGAAACAAGTAAGTAAATATGCTTTGAATACCCAGACTGGACGGGGAAATGCAGGTGCGTGATCTTGGGAAAGTGCAAAACAGTAATGCTGCAAAGCAAATAACTTCCAGTGTTTGCTCACCTCTGCGTGTCAACGTGTGAAACTAAAGTTGACTTTTACCGACTGAACTAATTAGTTGACTGACGAGAAATGGATACATTCCAATTACTTCAAAAGGTGATAGGCATGTGTCATCATTTTGTACATTTATGAATACAAAAATCGACTTCAACTATGAAATACATGACCAGGGTGAGGGTCTCACCTGGTCGTGGTGTGGCGTCCCACAAGACGAGCAGGAAGAGTCCATGCTGGACTGGCTGGTGAGGGTCGGTAAGGATTTGGTCTTGATACAAAACTCTGGGTACTCTGAGAAAAACCTGTCGTATCCACCTGGAAAAAGAGACACCACGATTCAAATACGATGCAAAGCACATGCATATGAATGATCACATTGGAAACAATATGACAGTAAAACATGAGGGATTCAATCACTACTAGGTGGCCCAGACAGATTTTCAAATCCTCCAAGATCTTTACAGAAATAGGGATTTTTGTTGTTGTTGTTATTATTCTTGTGGGGGATTTATCTGCATAAACACTTGTGTATTTCAGGACAAAAGGAACTCGTAGACATCGCAGCACAAACATGTCCACCTCTGCATTCAGTGTGCCTAACATGAAGTCTATTAAACCAACCTCTGACCTATTCTGTCTACTACTGTGGATTTGAAAACAATTTCATCATCTCTTTGCCCACACACACACACACACACACACACACACACACACACCTCCCCCCAACACATCTGCAGGCTGACCGCTGCTCTCTGCACCTCGGGGATCCCGTCAGATTAACTGTGAAATGTCATCTTCATGAGCTGCACACACACACACACACACACACACACACTCCTGTGCTTCAAGGCGTCTGCGTCATTAGGATGCACACAAAAACAGAATGCGCCACAGCTTGCAGATTGCAGCAGCTTTTGCCTTTTTTCAAATTCCCTGCAGTCTAAATATAGTCTGGTGGGTAAACCGAGCGTTGATTTTGTAGATTGTACCGCTTCCCATTCGGGGGATTTACCTAAAGCGGACTGTTCCTGAAAGGGTCATGTGTGTGCAGTAAGTCCCTGCGGTTTGATGTGGCTTCTACGCATCGGCATTACCTCATTCACTCCTGGCCATTGGTCTGTGTGTGTGTGAATGTGTGTATTGTAAAGAAGTACACCAGTGCATAGAAATAGAGTGGAGGATATTTCAATTGTCTGGTTATAATGGCTCGGCTGTATATATATCTTTATACCAATGCCAATAATAATGATTATGTTGATTGAAAAATGTTGGTGGCATACCAATTGAAATGATATTTGGAGCCATTATTATTATTATTATCATTGGCTCCCATTTAAAAAGCATCAATACGATTAAATAAATATTCATTAAGAGAATCATTCTAATCTTCCAAATAAAGTACATTTTTATCATAACTATTTTCCATTTAAAAATATTTGTATTAATACAAAGAAAGAAGCTCCATTTGTATTTGGATATAACAGTGTTACAGATGAAGAAAAGAAGGGAAAAAAGGCCCCATTTAAGAGCTGAATTTTACAATGAGATATTATGTGCTTATTATAATATTATAATATAATTATGATTCCTCTTTACCGCCCATATGTATTCAGGCTGACTCAAAGAATAAACCCCACTAGTGAGTCACGTTAAACTGAACGTGCATCCTGAAGTGTGTTGACCACACACTGCTGCTGCCGAGTGTCATAACAATAAGGATAAAGACGCATATTTGGGGGGCCGCTACCTTTGAGCAGGTATATCTGCGTGCCGGAGGAGTCCCCGCACACCGCGTTGAGCACCAGCGTCAGCGTGCTGTCCTCCTTCACCGTCTCGGAGTCCGGCGTCCTCTCGTCGTACAGCACCACGGCGGAGTACATCCCGGAGCGCAGGCGGCCGCGCACCTCCTCGTCCCCGGCCAGTATCTGGTCCAGGCTGAGCACGGAGCCCTTGGCTCTGCGGCGGACGATGGTGTTGCAGCGGGCGTTGACGGCGCCGCGGATGCGCCCCGCGTTGAAGGCGAGGAAGGAGCGGCAGTCCAGCAGCAGGCACTTGGCGCTGTCGTCCTTGAGGAAGCGCTTCACCACCGGGCAGTCCATCTCGCCCAGGTCCTCCATCGCACGTCGCTTCGGCTTGTCTTCACCGTGGGTTATCTCCTGTTGTCTGTCTGCCTGTCTGTCTGTCTGCCTGTCTCTCTCTCCCCACCACCCCTCCACCGCCCTCCAAACGTGGGATCCTGCGGTGGCTTGCCTCTCTATCCGCGCATCGTGACCGCACTACTCTTCGCTTCTCGGTCCGGTCACCTCTTCCCTCTCTCTCTCTCTCTCTCTCTCTCCCTCTCCGAGTGTTTCTCCTCAGGATTTGTTTCTCTCTTTTTTTTCTCCTCCTGTTTTCTTCTTCTTTTTTTTTTTTTTTTGTGAATGGGTGCACCGCGTCACGGCGGAGGTGACGTCAACCGGTAAGCAGCCAATGGCAAAGCGTCCAGAGTCCCGTCCCCTTTCCCTCCTCTGCCGTTCATTCATAAAACAAAATAGACATCAATGAAACGAGAGGCGATGGGGATGGAGATGGAGAGGAGACTCTGCCGATGGCCGAAGCCTTAACCAGCTCATGGCCACATTTTAATGATAGGTTTTTTATGTGATGAAATATAGGAACGGTCTTAAAAAATACACGCAATGAAGATGACCTTATGGAAGCCTTTAAACTTGCATTATAATATTTTATAGTAAAAGAAAATGAATCAAATGAATGGAAAAAGTGTGCGTGCTTGTACATACACAAAGGGTAGTAACCATAACCATGAGAATTAAAACACAATTCTGCTATGTGGAGAATTTTAGCCCTGTGTTTTTTGTTGTTGTTTATATTAATATTCTGTCCCTATCCTTTAAACCTTCCACCATGTCCAACAAAATAAACAATGATAACCCCACTCCATGCTGCCGGCCGACAGCACCACAAGGCGGACATAATCTTTGTAAAAGTAACAGATATCTTTCTTCGGATGAAAAAACCCAACTGTGAATATTAGACTTGCATTAATCATTAGCCAAGTCACTTTGCCTCCGTGTGGTTATGCATCAACTTATTTAGCTTTGAGGTCAGCATTTTGATCTAAATTAAGCTGTAAATGTAAGCTCATATTAATGGTATAATGTTCTGAGGAAGGTGCTGGACTGCAGGTGTGTGTGTGTGTGTGTGTGTGTGTGTGTGTGTTTAATCCTACGAGCGGAAGCACAATTTGCATCTCCGATCACACAGGCTTAGTGTGCGTGCTCAGGTATTTGCATGTTGATCCAATTTCCATGGTTACGAGAGGAAAGAGAGTAACGCTGCAGCATACGAGAGGAGGCAGACGCCCCGACACAAACAGACCGGCTCACCACACTCCAGCTGGAAGAGACAGACAGATAAACAGCATGAAAAACAACTGATGCTGCTCTCAGATTGAGTTATTATGATTGGGGGAAACATGAGAGTACGTGTACGTACAGACACAGTATGTCGTTGTGTTCCTTTGGTTCATATGCTCAGCTCATAAAGTCTTATGTGGTCTAGTTTTGATGAATATTACAACAAGATGTAGCTGATGTAATACAAGTATGAACTGACAGCAATGACACTTGTAAGCAGACTATCAGTATCCAAAACTGCTGAATGTTTTGGTAATAATGTCTGACATGGCCACAAAAAGAGAGACGAGACAGTAAGCAAAAGACAAACCTCAAAAGAGGAAATGTTGCATGCTTATGAGGAAACAATACACATGTGTATGTGTTTTCCATGAAAAAGATTATTTCTGTATTATTTGCAAAAAATATTTTTCCAAAGTGATTAGGGGTACTAGAGCAATTTAGTATTGCACTCTCATAAATTTGCAGGAGACCGATTTGAAAAGAAAAGAAAACATCATCACGCCCACTCGTCCTCCTTTCACAGCCTCGTTGTGTAGTTCACTTTTTAATCTCTGGCGATTGCATAAAAACAAGTCATAAAAGTGCTGTTGATTTGTAAAGATTATCTTGCTGAGCAAAATGTATCAAGTATCATAAACTTGTGTTTATCACAGATCTTATTGTCTGCATTAATCTAAAATTCAACGGAAAAATCCCTCTGGCTTTTTTTTTCCCTTGGAGGGAGCCAGAGAAAGGGAAGCATCCGGGGTTGGCCCTCAAACATACGTCATCATCCCTGCAGCACTCTAATCTCCCAAGAAATTCCCTCCATGTGGTGTTTTGAAAAAGATGGTGGAGAGCGCTGGCTTTCTGGCCGGAGATCCGGTGCACAGTTTGATTCACGTCATTTTCATCAAACTATTCAGTGACCCCCTGGCGCCGCGCAGAACATGTAGTTTGATCAGTAGAGTGTAGTGTATCAAGTCGAGTCGTCGACAGAAGCACTGCAGCAAAAATAAATCATGAATGAAATGACCTTGAACGTTAAGACGGAGAGGTGAGATAGAAGATGGAAGACGAGACGGCGCAACAGGGATGAAGTGGAGATGAAGGATGACAAGGGGAAGGTGAGGGATGGATGACTGGGTGAGTGGGAGTAGGTAATTACTTGTGCTGGATCCTTTAATGTCCCATGTAAATACACACACACACACACACACACACCACGCCGCATTACTACCTACCCTAAACACTGGCGGGATGATGCTGCTGCCGTAGCAACAAGGGAGCGGTGTAGGAGGGCGGAGACAGGTTGCGAGGGGATTGACTGGAAACCGACTCTGCACTGATGTCATCCCTCCCTCCCTCCCTCCCTCCCTTCCTCCCTCCCTCCCCCTCTGTCCATCCATTCATCCCCTCACATCCCTCGCCCGCATGCTGTCACCCATCAACACAGTGGAGGAGGGAGAGAGAGAGAGGGAGGATAGTTTGTAAAAAATGAGCTTTGCACACGTCGGTGTTGGTAAATATCTCTCGGACTTCTCTCATATATTATTTTCAATCTCACCGTCTTCTCTCTATATAATGTTGTCTTTTTTTTTTTTTCTTCTCATTTACAGCCACGTGAATATTACAGTAATACAACATTTGTAAACGCAGTGGAGTTAAAAAGAGGGCGACATCGTCCCCGGACAAGAAGCCCCTACAAAAACAGTTCAAGCACACAAAGCAATAATAAATACCAATGAGTCAATGTGGGTAAAGATTATAAGCACTGTATAGAGTAGGACATTAAATGCAAAATGTCAGATACTGATTACAAAAATGCAAGACAAAAGCATGATGTGCAATACATGAAGAAAACAGGAGAATGGTATCAATCTCAAAAGGTCAAAGTGTCCCTTGAACTGTAGTTTTGTAAATACATATGTAATAAATAGTAGTCAATAATAGGGCAATAATAAGTGCTGGTGTTTTAAAATAGAAATCCTGCATTCATTGAGTACAAATAAAGTCAACAAGGCAGCATAATTAAAACACCTACACACCATAAAAAAAGCAACACACACTCAAACTTTGTACGAGTGTGCGTTTGTGTATTTCATGTGTGTACGTCCTAGATCTGCTCCCACTCTCTAATCCCATAATCCAATGGTTAAAGCCTTGACGGAGTGCCGCAACATTTTCATGAAAGAGTTAGTGTCAGTGTGTCGATCGAGGCAGCGAGAGACGGAGGAAGGAGTTATGTGTGTGAAAAGAGGGAAATGCGAGTAAATATGATTTAAATGATGAGAGGGATGTCGTTAGGAAACAGAGGGGAACAAATAAACTGAAAAAAGAGGGAAAGAGGGAAAGAGGGCAAAGGATCGAGGCGGCGAGGGTTGAGTGTGTTGTGGTCGGTACTCTGTTAAGAGCAGATCCATATTTTCTGTCAGAGCCCAATTCTCACAAACTGTTTAACCACCAGAATGTCCAAATAATAAAGACGACACACTTTATGTCAGTGCTCAACAGAAATGTGTCTACGTGGCATTATGGGGTGAGTTCAAACAAACATGTTTGGATATTTAAGTATTTGTAGTTCATTTGTAGGCACACCTGCATGTCAGTTGTTTTCAGACTTTAGCCACTTCAGCTTGTGATTTTAAAATCTCGGGACATTAAACATCCCAAAAAACTTTACGTGAACGTAGATATGCTTATGAACCTGGATGGGTGTATTGGATAAATGCACGCGATGCTTTTGGAAAATATATTCTTTTGGGTTGATGTCATGTTTGTCCAGAGCTGTTTGTGGAGACTGTGCTGGTTAATGAGTAATAAAACAGGTCACCAGCTGCTTATCCCCATTTCAATGGACCAACTTACTGAGGGCACACACACACACACGCACACGCGTGCACGCGCGCGCGCACACACACACACACACACACACACACACACACACACACACACACAAGGTCATTGCATTGAATCCCTTCTTGTCTGGACCTCACATGCTAATCTAGTGAACCCAAGGCTGCAGACACTCTGTCGGCACGGCAACGCGCACGTGCCTTATTGCCTCTTTCCTCTCACCGGTTATTGTGAATGGGAATCGTGGGTTTCTTATTTGGTCATTATGTCGCTTACTTCCTCCTCAGCCTTATGTGCTCACACTGCTCACACTGTTTGACAACCGCTGACTTGTGACCAAAAGGGGCCTCAGTTTGCAGGACATCTATTTTTCAAATGTGCTCTTTATTTAACTAGGAAAGTCAATACGGGGCAAATTTACAATGACAAATAGATTTTAGACTTTTGTTTGTCAACAATATTGCATGTTTGTTGACCTCACCGTGAGTGTTTAATGACGTTCGTGCTTCTTGTCATAATTTCTTTGCGATTGTCTGTGAAAGCAGAATTTGTTTCAGGTGTTTGTTGTTTTAGTTGTTTTAGTACACATTTTGTCCATAAGAGGATGAAGGGCACCACTACCCCCATGTTTAAAAAGGACTAAAAGCATTAATGTTGTGTCCATTGAGAAATGAAAACATGAATGATTTTAGTCCTATCTAGAACACGGAGTAGTGGGGAACCCACCCAACAACAACTTCAGCTTGTGTTCACCTGTTCAGCCACAAACACAGGAGAGAAAACTATTTAGATTATTAACTCTTTAGAACTATTTAGATTAGATTTTCCCCTCAGCGCTCTCACACACCCACAAAACATCATCATTCAAATATCGTTTATCGCTTTGAATAGTCAAAGTAGCATGAAAACGATGAGCTCATATTCAAACATATTCATATTTCACTCAAACATCTGCAACCCAGCGACACGTTCCTTTGACAGCGACAACATTAAAAGTGCCTTTTCAAACTGAGAAGCTAGACGCATATTGTCTATGCTCACAGCCTGAGGAAGCTATGCTTCTTAAAGTATCGTCCTATCATAAATACTGTCTCACAGCTCGGGCACGAGTCCAGGCTGCATGTTTTTATATGTGGCCATCTGGCTAATGTCCACGGGCTGGTGCTGACGGGTTCACAGACAGCGGTGATGCCAAAGAAGAAAAAGGTGAAGCTACAAGCAGGCATCACATCATATTAGGATGACGCCATGACATGAAACAGTTCCCAGAAGAGTTTCGCATCACTTACGGCTAATGTTCAAGTTGCTATGGCACGTTCGCAACAGACACGCACGGCAACATTAATCTGTGCCGTTTCACAAAATGACCACTAGTGTGCCGTTGACTCCTGTCAACTCATTCCTGTCGGGTACTGCAGTTCATGCTCAGACAGAGAAGGTTAAATAAAAGTAGATGGCACAACATCTTTCTTCATTTTGGACTCTCCAGTTCTCGGTTCCCCCTAAAGGTCAGTACTGTCAATATGTGTCAGAGTTCTCCTACATTGAAAAACTCTAAACAGATTATACTTAATCCACTGGAATTCATTTATTCAACTACAAATGTGAGAATAATGTGAAAGTAATAGTTGTAGTACAGAAGTAAACTGGTTCCTGTTGTGAAAAACAGGCTAACTCTAAAAATGTCATATAGCCTTTATTTATTTATTCTTTATTTATTCAGTGCAAAAACATGAACATTTAATTTAAAAAAATGAGTACCGGTACATTTGTAAATGAATAGACGAGACACAACAAATACACACAGAAAAAAATACAATAAAGTAGGAAAAAAGACAAAATAAGTGACACAATGAGATGTTTGTGTCACTATAATTCAGTGCTGGATGAGCACACATGTAAACATGTGCCCATGTAAAAATGTGACTCTATGCATGGGATAACTACGAATCAAGACTGTGAGGAAGATGATCCACAGGTCAAAAGCAGGAAGGACTAAAGCACAATGTGTGTGTGTGTGTGTGTGTGTGTGTTTGTCTGACATGTGGCCGTCTGAGCAGAACAGACACGAGGATTAATGACAGGAAACAGACTGACATGCGAACCATTTCCGCATCTGTACACAAACACTCTTATGTGCCTTTTTCCTGCAGTCTGTTAGCGAAACTTGTGTTTGTGAAAATGTGCTAAAACGGTATATGTTGCTGCCCACATACACACCCACACACACACCCACACACACAGTGTACACACATCTATACACAAGCATCCAAAGTACTCTCAAAGGCAACATTGCACATACAGAAAGACAAACCACACTGAACTCATGTTGACCTGCGTCTCATACGATATCTCCTGTTCATTTTCCCAGAGAACAACATGAAGGGCAGCTGACCAGCGATGGAGGGGAGAAGGGGAGGAGGGGAGGAGGGGAGGAGGGGAGAAGGGGAGAAGGGGAGAAGGGGAGGATGGGAGGAGGGGAGATGGGGAGAAGGGGAGAAGGGGAGAAGGGGAGGAGGGGAGGAGGGGAGAAGGGGGAAGGAGAGGAAGACAGGAGATGAATGGGGGAGGGAAGAGAGGAAGCGGAGTGTCCTTGTTAATGTGACACGGTCACATTTAAGTGATTGAATTTCCTCTGTGTGACTGTGTGTGTCTGTGTGTGTGTGTGTGTGTGTGTGTGTGTGTATATTTATCAGTGTATATCCATGAGTCAATTGCCCAATTGCTTCACAGCCAACATGACTAGAGTTACACAACACACAACTGATACATGTCCCCTTCTGCGCCGGCTCGAGGCTCAAAACGAAAGTTGGGGCTCGAGGTGTTATCACAATCTGCCACAGAACAAGCTGAATATCATATGACAATACGTCCTGCGCGTTGTAACATTTCACAAGCTCTCTCTCTCTCTCTCTCTCTCTCTCTCTCTTCCTGCCTCCTGCTCTCATGCTGTAAGAACCGAGAAGTCAAGATGAAGAAGTTGGAGTAGATTGTTACCAACCATGGAGGACCCTGGACCAAACAACCGTTTACATGCTTTGGCTACATATTTGTGCCATTTCATAACCCTCACATGTGTGGCAACAGAATATGATTAAGATTGACTGGGGGATCTGCACATAAATGCTGGCAACAATGGATCAGTAACATTAGAACGCTCCATTAAAATGAATAAATTCCAGTAGAAACCAGAGGACCTGCAATAAAATGTCTCTAATTGATTTCTTCTTCAAATTACGTATGAAAAGCAAACACAGTGTTGTGTATTGTTGCCAACCCACCTGCTCACAATGACCCGCTAACGGAACTAACGTGCCAGATGCTGCCTGCAGACACAATTTGGGTGTACATGATATTACTATTGTTTTCCTATGCAATTCTTATACTGTTATTTCTAAATATGCCAAAAGGAGCTCACAGAAACATATCTGCGTAGCCTATTAAATAGGGACTGCTTTATGGGTTGCACTCAACACAATGAGTGTTGATGCTGCATATACTTTGAGGAGTTTTTATGGAGGTTTTGAAATTGGGTCATTTTTAGTAATCCACTGTATATGTTCACAACATTACAGTGACACAATACAGCTTCAAAAGAGCAACAACACAAGCCGATGGCCGTGTGAGTGTTTGATACTGCAGACATAGAAGAGTTTCAAGATAAAACATATATATATATATATATATATACAATAGAATTGCACCACATCAGATATAGTTGTTACTTCCTCAAAGGAAAGACTTCGGTTGCTCGGGCCGCTGCCTGAAGATCGGAAAATACTGAGAATAAGACAGAGGTGAGAGCTGTGCAGTCACGACTGATGCAAGCATTGTATTTGTACATCTTAGCACATACCGCCTTGTTCAGGGTAGAAAATAAACACACAAATCGACTGAGATGTATATATGTATACACATATACATTTTGTCAATGTGGTTTGTCTATTGCTGTATTTTTCTGTTTTCTGTTTTTTTCTTCTTTTTTTCTTGTACCTGTGTTTATTTAGGGGCAAGTTTCTGTGCATAATCAAATTATTTTCATGTAATTATAAATGACGTAGAGATGGATACTAACTACCTGCTACTGTACGAGTCAACTGTTCCTCACCCCGTGAAGGTCAGATTGATCTCTGCTGTCACGCAACGTCACACTGTCTGAAAATCACATTCTCATTTAGTCTAATTGTACAAATTAAAACCTCTAGATATAATCATATTTCAGATGTGAGGGTCAAGTCCCATCTACTGGACCTAATCTCATTGTGTTTTGACTGATATGACATTTTATTTTGCCCTTTAAAAGCACATTGCATTATCCACAATGACTGTTTGTGCTGCATGCCCTTTGCTCATGCTATCTATAAATAATAGACAATAAATAAATACCAAACCAGTAAAGAGCAACTTCACGGAAGAGCTGCAGGAACTTACACAATTCTACTTATTCATGGGGGCCCAAATTCTGGGAACCAAAGACAGCTTGAGTGATTTCCTTTTTTAAAAGAGGACCGCATTCTCCATATCAGATGTGTCCCACTAACCAGTTCCCCTTCTAGCTGCAGGGGAAATGCCTCTTTCGTCAACATTTTTCCCATGAATTATGCCTTAAGCCTGTCACGCACTTGCCTTCGCATCGTGCTTTAACGGCACTGAAGAAACTTGTGGTTGCCAGGAAACACTTGCTAATATTTTTGGCCTTGTGTCTCAATTGTTGTCCCCTGCAGGGAATATTACCCATCTCCACTGCGCTTGAATTTCACTTTGTTTATCACATTCAGGAAGGCACTATTGTGGGTTGTGTACTGTATTTCATCCAAATCCTGAAAGCATCCAATCCCCAGGAGGAGGATATAACACGAGAAAGAACTGGAACTCGCAGTCCTTAACTCCTACTTACTCCGCGAGGCACAGCCCAACACTGAGTCCATTCTTCAGTTTCTATGGAAATGTGTTTTCGTTGTTGAGACTTTCGCCGTTACACCTCATGTTGCTGTCATTGTCTCTGATTGTGCACATACAAACATCTCCTGCTGCACGGCCATTGGGATACGCTCAGGAAAAGCATGGAAGACACAGGGATGTAGCGCTGAATTAAGAAAACACTCTTTCAAGTGTGAGGGGCTGACTAGAGAAAGAGTTGCTTTTACATTTGGCTGTAACTGAGTTATTATCCCAGTCCTATACTCCATGAATTATTATATTATTTCGTCAATAGACAGCAGGCTTAACGCTCCAGTCGGACATGTTGTTCAAGATATGTTTCCACCTCCAAATTGTTAATGTACTTTTTCCTTTCCAAATTAAACGCTATACTACTGGTGTCATCCCAACGATGTACCCATATGCACTCATCTCTGCTGAATGTGCCTTTTATTCAATCATCTGTTTTACTGATTGAAAAATCCAGCATGCTTCTTTTCTGATGCAACTACTGTAATATGAATGTATTATAAACTGATATAAATAAAGTTGAATATTTCTGGAATTAATAAGAAGCACGTCCTGGGAGCTCGTTGAGGTAGATGACTGTCGTTGTCTTCAGACATGATACAATCTACTTTCTGTGATGTATTTCCAATCCACCCTTTAGAAATAGGACAATGTGTTTTAAAGGGAACATATGCTCATTTTTTGTTATGGCTCAATGCTCCGATTGGCTTGCAAGAAGAATATGGAGCATCTTTTTGCAAATGGAGTTACTCAGATGTATTTTGATTTATAATGAGCCAGGGGAAGGGTAGCCAAATGGCTTGTTAAATTACATGTATTCTGATCCAGGCAGCCCACAAACAAATGACTGAGTTGTCTTACTTCCCAGTGTGTGGGTTCGTAGGCACCACAGATACCCACATGTATGTGCACAAGCACTGAAAAAAATAAATGCTCTGACAGTTTCTTTTTACGTAATTGAACGAAACGGCTAAGTTCACTCGTGCAGGAGTGAAAACGGGACCATTATAAAAGTGTCCTGACCTCTTAATTGTGTGAGCACGGCTAAAGCTGTGTAAGAAACAGGCCTGCTATTGTTGTCTCTATATATCGGAGCGTGTTGGGAAGCCAGCTTTCCCAACAGCTGAGGATAAACATTTCCCACAGCTCTGTAACACCAGGCAAACGGCACAGATTGAGGGTAAGAATGCAGCCTTGCCACGCTGTCTGCTCAATGTGTGTGCGTGAGGCCGAGATTCAGGATATTTCTCAGCAATGTAATCCAGGAAGTGGAAGTGAGTTGGCCAGTTTTTCTAAAAAATTAAAATGCATGCACCTTTGATATTTGATATTTAAGTTAGTGAGTGTTTTGCACATTTGCCTTTGCAAACCCATTTCAACAGTTTGCTAATTTACTTTGATGCTATGACATATCTTTAAAAAGATGCAAATATACTTTCATTTAAAATAATACTTATTAATCGTTTCCTCGAACAGCTTGGAACTGTAGCGCTATTTTCTATCGTGACTATTTTCAAGGTGAATTAACATCACATTTGATGGGCTGGTGAATATTTACAACATCATGGAAGTGACTCAACATAATAATGACAATAAAAAAAACAGATCCAATTTAAATGATCTGATCAACAGCACAGATTAATAGCTTTAGTGACTTCAATAATTAAAAAACTTAAGAAAAAAAAGTTCAATGTTCAGATTCCAGCTCAACTTTTTATTCTCTTCCCCCTACCGACACACCTTCTTTCCTCTCCTTTCTTCCATCCCTCTGCCCTTCTCATCCTATTCCACCTCATCTTCTTCCTCCCATGCGGACGTCACCAGAGACAGGGTCATGACCCCGGCAGCTAACAATAGGTCAAGTGTTGTTCCGTGATGTTGAAATGAAAGACTACAGTCAGGAAAGATGGAGAGATGGAGAGATGGAGGGGAGCCACAGGAGAGACGGAAAAAGTGGTTAAAAGTGGTTCAAATGGAGTGTGCCAATTAGAGAGGAAGGAGTTCTTTTAATCAGCCGACTCCTGTGTTTTCTATCCATCTCTCACATTACAATTGCAGCATCATGGACCAACACTTGATTGTAATTCTGAAATTATGATGAGAGTCTCAAGAGGATGAGAGCCGGTCCTGAAATAGTCGTGCGTAGAAATCTGAGTTGTTCCAGAATCAGAAGCATCTGGGTCCAGATTACGTCGAAGTAGCAGGTACATTTGTGCTATTTCACGTAAATGCATCTAATTAAAGCATTTGAGGACATTAAAGTAAAACATTAATATCCTAGATCAAGAACACAAGAGATTCCATCCATTCATCCATTATCAGCTGCTTATCTGGGGTTGGGTCGGGTTGGCATCCAAATATTGAATAGGATTGCCAATAAATTTGGGACAGACGTTCATGTTCCTCAAAGGATGATTAAGGGATCACCGGACTTTCCATTTAGTGCCATCATCAGGTCAACATTTTAATTTGTTCAATTATTATTATTGTTATTAGACCTTTATTTAACCAGGTAAAATCAATTGCGAACCTCCTACTTTCTTCTGTTTCATGGATTGGAGCTCCATTCATACATTATCATATTCATGTAATGTGTTTATGTAACTTTGTAAATGCTGTTCATTCTGTACACATGACATCTATTGCTTCTGTCCATCCGGGGAGAGGGATCCTCCTCTGTTGCTCTCCTGAAGGTTTCTTCCCTTTTTTCCCTGTGAAAGGTTATTTTTGGGGAGTTTTTCCTGATTCGATGTGAGGTCCTGGGACAGGGATGTCGTATGTGTACAGATTGTAAAGCCCTGAGGCAAATTTGTAATTTGTGATATTGGGCTATATAAAATAAACTGAATTGAATTGAATTGAACCAATTCTCATTTACAATGCAGTGGTTTATGACTAAATACTTGCAAAACGAATGACATTCGTGGTGTGTCATAATCACAAAAGTTCAAATTTCTAATTCACGAGGCTGAATTCCAACATGAAGGCGTGTGTCGGTGCTGTCGTCCGAGGACACGACTGGCTGTAAGACGTGTGCGCACGTGCATATTCATATTCTTCGGGCGTTACAGCGCTTCTCGACTTGTGCCAGAAACACTGGCATCAGAAGATATATGACCACTTGCCACAACAAACGATTATGCATTTATATCTGGCAGAGTGCTCTTTTCCTGAGGTGAAACTGAGCGACGGCGCCGAGTTCAGCAGCACAGGGAAGATAAATGAGACAATTAAACTGTGCTTGATGGCACCTCAGTGACTAATGGCTTTTCCTTCCTGCTTGTCTGAGCACAGACAAACACAGTAGTAAGCAGGAGTGTGTGAGTGTGTGTGTGTGTGTGCGTGTGTGCGTGCGTGTGTGTGTGTGTGTGTGTGTTTGTGTGTGAGTGTGTGTGTGTGTGTGCGTGTGTGCGTGCGTGTGTGTGTGTGTGTGTGTTTGTGTGTGCGTGTGTGTGTGTGTGTGTGTGTGTGCGTGTGTGTGCGTGCGTGTGTGTGTGTGTGTGCGTGCGCTGCTCTGACGGACACGTGCTTGTGTGTTCATGCGAGTGTGTCTTGCTGTGTGGGCGGGAGGTTTGCCGCAGGAATTCGAGTGAGATGGACAAACACTTGAAGACATCGAAAACAATGAGAATAAGATTACCAGGTGAGACAAAAAAAAGAAGAAAGAAATCGGTGGCTGCATAGTTTTGGAAAACATTTTGGAACAATTTTTATGACTGCTGTGCTGAATGTCCACAAAGCGTGCGATGCGTTTAAAATGCATCCTTCCCAGGTTTTATGAGATAGATTTTTTAAGATGAGATAGATTCTTCAAGAAGGGTTAAATAGACAGCTCAATGTCAACATGCCTGGTTACCTAGCGGAGGGCCTACAACATGTCCGTTACAAGGCCAAGGAGCATGCCACTAACTAACCATCATATTTGTGGGGATTGGGTCTACTGGTTACGTGTGGCTGGCACCACGACGTGAGTCATTTCATATCTCGAATACCATATATACGGCACGATATGATGCATTCTCTAAGTAATTCAACACGTACATAAAGTCTATATGGAATAAACACATGGTTTTGCACACTCCTGTGTGAATGTAATACTTGACAAATGAAACAAAACGAGATTATTTTCATTTGATGAAGAAGTTTGGTACAAAATACTACATTTGAATGTGCTTATTGCCAATTTAGACAAAGTAACGTGTGTCACGATATCTTGATGAATGATTTGCATCACTGTCTGATCCCATTCAAAGTCCTGCGTGGTTACAGCTCTGTACACTCACGAGAAGTCGACTTGTCAATCAACTCTGTCCTCACAAATGTGCTGTGCGCATGTAACACGCTTTGTTGACAGTCACTCTTATTTGTGTGCATGTGGCAGGGGGAGGCGGTGGGTACTTCCTGCCCTTACTTCCTGTTGTTCCACTGGGAGTGGAGAGAGAGGACAGTCATGTGGTAATTAGCTCTGCTCATTAAAACTGACCCCAGGCTTTGTTCTGCCATCTGGACACTCTGTCCTACCTCCTGTTAGACATGTCGGCGAGTGACCGACATCACTTCCTTTTTCTCACCATCCTGGATGAAAAATGACCCCCCTCCACCTTTAGTGTTTTGTATTATTTCACAATTTCCTTCTCTATCAATTGATATATTCCTTCATCAAATATGTAAATGATAATCAACGTGAGCGGTGTTGGTTGAAGGATCGTGTGGACATATGAACACGACAGCCCAGTTTATGAAAATGTGGCAAATATCAGTGATATATCGATGAGGCGAGGTTTGTGAGCAGATCTTAAAATGTACAAATCCCGAGAGGGTCGGAGCCCCCCCCTCCTCCAGTCACACTAAAATATGAAAGGAAACACTGAGAAGTATCGACTGAAACACCAGAGCGGCTTCTTTCTTCAGGCTGTAAAACTCCTCAACCCATCCTCCATTCTCAACCATGACTTTCTTTCTTTGTTGTTGTTTATTTAATGGACAGTGCACATTAATATAAATATTTCTGTAAATGTGCCAGAGTTAGCCAAGAGGCTATTTTTCATCTGTAGTCCCAAGAGGCAGATGTTATGAAACAAACCTAAACACATAAGATGACATATACAATGTACAAACAAGCAAAATAAAATATGTTTTTGTGTGTATCATTAAGGGACAGCAACTATGCAACGCTGTGTTGTACAGTGACAGTAAACGTTCTCTCTAAATGAACTGCATTTCATTGAAATCTACGCGCACACGCCGCCTCCGCTCGTCGCATTCTTGAAATTCATTGACCTTACGCTCGCGAGAGCAAATTCACTCGGCCATTGTTTGTGGGTGCGTGGCGAGCTGATTTTTAAATTATGTTTTGAAATGTGAACCACGTGGGCGGACCACGAGCAGGCACACAGATAGCCGGTTTAGCCCGGAATGCATGAAATATGCCACGTAAAATGCTGATCTGTTCATCGGGCGAGCGGAAGGTCTCAGGTCGAATCCCTATGACAGTCAACGTGTCCAAATCCAATCACCCACTGCTGTGTTTCAATTTACCGAAGCTTCACTCAACTCCACCGGATATAATAGGAGACACAATATTTCGAGTATGATTTGTTGGCATTTGATCATTTAAATATACAGTTTAATATAATATCTGACATATCACAATGAACTACAACTCAGAATCCAATACTGTGACATCACCTGTGACTAAATGGCTCTCGCCTGTCGTGTGTTGTTGCCGGCAGCTAACAGACAAGAGCAGTGAGTCATACCACTCTGTTCACAAGCACCCCGTTTTCTGCCTGATCTTGTGTGATGTATGTCTGCAAGTGTATGCGTGTGTGTGTGTGTGATGTATGTCTGAAAGTATGTGTGTGTGTGATGTATGTCTAAAAGTGCGTGTGTGTGTGATGTATGTCTGAAAGTGTGTGTGTATGTGTGTGTGTGATGTATGTCTGAAAGTGTGTGTGTGTGTGTGATGTATGTCTAAAAGTGTGTGTGTGTGTGATGTATGTCTGAAAGTGTGTGTGTATGTGTGTGTGTGATGTATGTCTGCAATTGTGTGCGTGTATGTGATATATGTCGGCAAGTGTGTGTGTGTGTGTGCGTGTCTGTGTGTGTTCGAATGAGGGAGAAACAGAGACAACGACCGAGCGTGACAAGTAAGAAATATGTCTGCAGCGTAATTCATTGTGTAGGAGGGAGTATGATTTGGTGAGAGAGAGACAGAGACAGAGAGAGAGAGAGAGAGACAGAGAGAGAGAGAGAGAGAGAGAGAGAGAGAGAGAGAGAGAGAGAGAGAGAGAAAGAGAGAACAAAGCAGGTTTGTTGGGCAGGACAAAAGCATCTTTCTGAGAAACATGCCGAAAGCCGAGTGCAGATTGCAGGCAGCATCAACAGCTCAGCTCGTTTCATACGAGTTACACACTGGACATGTTGCTGGAATATATAATAAAGCATTAATGGTGATACATGGTTATATATGTAATTGGGGCAACAGTGTCTATTTTTATGCTATTATTTTAGATTTGAGGTTTTCCTTGAGAATAGTTTTATAATATGTGTCAACTTTCAGACTACTTTTAGATGCAATGTGTGACAGCAATTAGAAACATGTTATTGTTGTATTTGAGCTGCTTCAAAGTTGTTGTGACACGTTAAAATGAATCTATTGTGATCCCTCACCACAGGTTATGCACGTCAGTTGTGAGCACTTCAACTAGAAAGGTATTTTTCTGGAGACATGAGGCCTGGAGAGACAACACTATCAAGTTATTTTAAATTAAATAAATAAATAAAACTAATCATTACTTGTTTTTGTCCGATTATCCCCGATATATCTATTTGGGAAGCCTGACAAAAAAATTAGTAAACCACTATAGCATTCACAATGATTCCTGTATTTCAGCTGGAGATTTGACATGATACAGAAACGACGACCGTGAAATACTCAAAATGTCACATCTTTTACATAAA
Source organism: Cyclopterus lumpus (assembly GCF_009769545.1). Lineage (NCBI taxonomy): Eukaryota > Metazoa > Chordata > Actinopteri > Perciformes > Cyclopteridae > Cyclopterus > Cyclopterus lumpus. The sequence continues at coordinate 14,996,176 of NC_046977.1, read as the reverse complement.
TATAGCACACAGGTTCATAAAAGAGCAACGTGGCATGAGAGTGGAGGTTACACACTTACTAACATTAAAAGAAGTTAAGACACTATCCCATACGTCAAACCATTAGACAACATAAAGTTATTTATCAATTATGCCCTTCAATGACTGACAGACAAATGCAAACATAAACAATATGTAATATAATATAACTAAATGTCTCATGTTAATATCAACAAATACAAATGTAAATATATGTTTTTATCCTTCATATGATTGACACGGAACAACTAGTATGGTTTATGATTCATGTGCTGAAAATCATTTAGGTTACAAAGGTTATTTAAAATCTAGGCGTGCGATCTCAAACGCCTTCTGGCATCATTTACATGTGACTCAGGTATGTGTATCAATGTTAGTGTGTGTGTGTGTGTATGTGTGTGTGTGTGCGTGTAAGAGACTTGCATACTAAAGTCAGTGTCAGTATGACAAACGGTTGCTAAGCAGTCGTGGTTGCTAGGTAGGGGGAGGGGAGACAGGTTTCCAGTTAGGTATTGAATATGAGGGCTTACCTCTGCGTGCGTGCGTGTGTTCACTTGGATTTATGTGGTTTAAATATTGATACTGCATAGTGGGGGACATGAGGGCTGCAGTTTTGGAGGCAATATGAATTTCTGTTCAAAGTAAAATAAAGAAGGTGCAACTCTATTTAACCTCTTAGCAATATCTGATGGAACAGATTCAGTGGGGCAAAGAGTTTCATTTTCTGAATCCGGTAAATCTTTTTAAACTGACATAGATGACCCATTAAAAATAACAGACAAAAAAAATACAAATAAAATGCTGTATAGCAGTGTCAGATTCGGCAAATTATTATGAGTCATTTATTTTGTCTTTTGTTGCAGATTCCTCAAGCGGCTTTCCCCAGGAAAGTATGATATGCAGCTGGGGGGGGGGGGGGGGGGGGGGGCTTCACAGTCGGCTGGCTTCCCTCTTGGTGTGTTCACATATATTCCAGGTTGTTCGGGCATATTTTGCCTTGCGTTCATTTTTAATTCTCATATGTTTCCTCCAACTTATCAGCAGCTACCTCACTAAACAGTCTGAGCATCCCTAGCCGGTGTCGCTCCCGTCACATCTGGCATGATCGAGTCGGGTGAAGGAGATGGAGGGGGGGTCGGCCGGGCGAGAGACAGGCAGCCATTTATACTCAAGGTCCTGTGATGGAGGGTCCAAACACCAGTCGTAGTTCTTTAACAGGTACATGCACGCTTCCTGGAGGCAAAACAAGAAAAAGAAAGTCAATATCTTTGCTGAGCTGACATAAACTGAACTTGCTTTCTGCCTGATGATATTTAGAGTTAAAAGCAGTGGGGGGGCGGGGCTTTGACACATTCCTAATCTTATTGCAAAGACAGAATGTTGAACTGGGAGGCTTACGGCAGAGCGAGAGCCTCCGCCAACGCTGCAAAAAAAAAACAACGCTCCAACTTGTTAAGCTCCAGCCTCCATAACACTTGTCGTTGTTTGTTTGCATGTTGAAGTGAATGCGACGCAACGCCTTTCAGCAGCCAAGTTGAAACAGAACATTCGGTCCTCGGGACTCAAACTGTTTCTTCACATCTTTGCTAATTTGATCATCTAGCAAAATACGAGTTTCAAGTTTCCCCAAAATGTCAACAATTAACATTACTCATTCCCATTCACTTAGTATACTTGCGTGCACTTAGTATTCCACATACTAAGGACACGCAGAGCTCTACGGCTCACCGCGTTCCCAATTGGTTGTCACCCGGCCACCGAGCAGCCCGATCGCATTCACCAGTAACAGCCAGTTGCCCTTCCTCCCTCAACGTTGTGAATGAAGACTTTCCTGATAAAGGGGGAGGAGCCGGATGAATGAATGAGGATGGAGGAAGGGAGGAAAAAAAAGAAGAGGGAATTGGCGAAGGATGATGGTGGTGGGGGTGGGAGACAGGATGAAGAAAGGAGGCGATGACTCACATCTCTGACCTAGATCCCTGTGGTCTACTTTTTTACTCTGGTCACACCCTTTTTTTGTGTGTGGGTGTGTGTGTGTGTGTGTGTGTGTGTGTGTGTGTGTGTGTGAGTGTGAGTGTGTGTGTGTGTGTGCAAGTGAAAGCCAATCAGACACACAAGATGAGGTCCAACACATGCCGGTGCAGAATAAATCTTCCCAAGGTGATGGATAGGTGTGTACTCCTCATACATTACATCCCATTGCAGTGTTGGGGCGCACTGCAGAGAACAATATTCACTACGGGGTCAGAAGAACTCCTCAGCTCACAGACGGAGGAGCGGGGTTGACCCCGTTTACACGGATGACATCATGCGTCTGAATTAATTCACTGAATGTCAAAATAAAATATTTATCAACATATGAGTGTGAAAAGACTGGATTTAAAATGATTTAGATAAGATATATATTATTAATTGTACCCATACATACATACATACATATATACGGTTATATATATATTGATAGGCAGAATGCATGGGGAGAAAAAGATTGTCATTGTCCATTTGGAGCAATGTACCGGCCGCCTTAACCCCTTCATGCCACTTCTTTAAACCAAAACAAATTATAAAAAGCAAGAAGCTGCTGGACATCGAGAATCAGTAATCTAGTTTAAATAATGAGATCTGATTGTCCTGAGGAACAATACGGGGAGCTGAATGAGGAGAGAGGAGATCAATAAACCGCTCTGAGCATTTCACCTGCGCTCCATTCGATCAGACCCAACATTTACAATGACTCATAAAGAGAGTGTGCGCGCGTGTGTGTGTGTGTGTGTGTGTGTGTGTGTGTGTGTGTAGGCTTGAATCATCCCTAATATTTGCATGAAGGTTTGCTTTCAGTAACAGCCCCATACATATTATGTTTAAAAGCACGTGTTGCCGTTTTTTGTGACTTTAATCTACCAGCGCAGGTTAAATAAGTGTATTAGATTGACTCAATGGACGGGAGCTGCTGTGATACGCCTCTCATTGGCTGAATGGCGGAATCTGCTTCCTTAAACACACTCCACCTAGCATAAGTGCATAACAGCCGGCCGCTAGCAAATTAAAAACCCTATTAAGGGTATCTAGTTTCAAAAAGGGGGTCCCTGGAAACACTGAAAAGCCAGCCATTAAGATTATTTTCAACCAAATCACGGAGCTCGCTTACTTATCTCGTCAGCCGCAGCTGATAAAAAGTGCAAGCAACCTTCGACATTTCAGACAATGTTTTGTAATTTGCTCCTATTATTAATGTATCAACGCTACGCAGGTACAAAGTATATGCTCACAACAGTTACTGAGTACGGTAGGGATTGCAACGAGATTATGAAATATTCAATCCTTTTATCATACATGTTTAACCTACACAAGGTTGGCCTGTGATAACTGAGAATAAAAGGGAATCCTTTTATTTGGTTTCACACGTTTCCAATTAAAACCGAAGGAATCCAGTGGTTGTTGTGGTTGTTGTCATGGCGTCGCCCTCCAAGCTTCACAACACATACATAGACACAGCTGGGAACACATGGGAAACGAATCTGTGCCCTTCCTGTAACACACCTGTAACACACCTGCCTTGCTCTTGTTCCTTCCTAAGGCTTGTATGCATGTGTGTGTGTTCACGCATGTGTGTGTTTGCGTAGGCATCTCCTGATATAGGCAATGGTGGGAGCTGCTGTGGGGACTGGCAGGTGGTTTAAACAGGACAGTCTGTACCTGGGCTCTCTGTCTGTTATCTCTAACACACACACACACACACACACACACACTGGAAACACCTGGAAACTTCCCAAATTTCACTTCAATCTTGGTTGCAAATTCCCATTTTTCTCCCATTAGAGAACACATTCACCCATATTTCAAAAGACTATATATATATATATATATATATATATATATATATATATATATATATATTATCTTCCATATCAATATTTTCACCCTTAAATCACACTATTTGTAGTTTTCAGCTGCACAGCTACAGTAAGCAGTCTCTCTTTCAGCTGTCCGTTTGTCAGTTAAGGACAGAGAACAGCAAAAATGCATCATGCTAGACTTTCTGTGATACATATGCATGTATATCTATGTGGTTGCATCGCAGCTTTTTAAATGGCTTTTTTCTTAGCTCAAAGAAAGCTTTACAAATATAAATGTAACCACAATATTAAATATTAAATCCATAATAGAAAGAGCTTGTTTGCACTTCCAGGTGTCTCACAAACGTCTCTTTTATATATAACGGTGGTCTAATGGTCAAAGTGACCTCGCCACATCCAGTTCTTATTATACATACATGCACATTACTCAACATCTCAGGATTTGTACTTCTTCTTTGTGTCCGTTTCTCTGACTAAAAAAACATTCATTACATGCAACCTTCGATACATCTTTGACCTCCTTATCTCCAAAAGAAGACAATTTCACAGACCGTGGCACTAAAGAGTGGCACCGTGAGTGGGCGTGCGTGCGTGTGTGTATTCATGTGTGTGTGTAGAAGTGTTATGATCACAGAAATGGAGTCACCTTGAGGAAGACATCGTTAAGTTTAGGTCCAATGCAGCTTCTGGGCCCATTGCCGAAGGAACACAGGAAGTGCTCCTGGCCTGCATTCCTGCACATACAGAAACATATAGTTACATGTTAACAGTTTCATTTCAGTCGATATTGATCATTTAATTTACATTACAATAATAATTTTGAATGACCTATTGTTAATAATTACCATGAGACATGTTGAATCTAACCACTTTATTACCAAGTTAACCACCTTCCTTTGAATGGGGCAGATAAAGGCTGACGACATGTTGTGTCCAAAATGCTTGCAATGCAATCAGAGCTGCAGAAAACAATATTTTAACACGCTCCAATAATAAATCAGAGCGCTTGAGCCTGTATCCATTCATAGGCAGTCCCTCAACAGACCACTTCATGCCTCTGTGGCTTGCACATAACAAAACCGTCATAGAATACGGGATCATCATCAGATGTGACATCAGATGAGGATGCGATGGTGGCGACATGATGGAAGCATGTCATGTCTCTCAACCGATGATGCGACCTGAATGGTGGCCAGAGGTCACCGATGATATCAGGAAACCGTGTTCATTTAGAAATACACACTGTCTGGGTCTGTGTGTCCGTTCTTTATTTATTGATTTACTTGCACTTTACACAGATTTGTATATTTATATTTTAGATCAATATTTAGCCATGTGAGCATCATTGCTCTGTTGGCTTGTCCACCACTTTCCAGATTGAAATATCTCAATAACTGTTACGTGGATTGAATCAATAGAGAATCTCGTTGACTAAAGACAGAACTGAGAGGCGGGCGCTAACACAAGGCGGGCCTGGATCATTGAAACATCTAGACACATGTCGTCATAACATTTAAATGTGTCAGCTAAAAATGTGCTCAAAAGTCAAGAGATTCTGGTTGTTTCCAGCCGCCAGGTTTGTCAACAGCCTGCTAATGCAGGCCATCTCTTCCCTCTCACCACTAATGCATCCTGTCTTCCTGAAACCTGAGCTCTGATTAAAGGCAAACAGGAAGCATTAGTGGTGTGTATAGTCTGGGTCCAGTGTGTGTGTGTGTGTGTGTGTGTGTGTGAGAGAGAGAGTTAGAGACAGAGAGAGAAGGGAAATATTAGTGTTCTCTGCAGCATCTGTCTAATGGTCTAATGTACTTGGAGGCCCTTCCTGAACCAGCGACATGTGTAGTGGACAATGCAGTCCTGTAACACCGAGACAGAGGAAGTCTTAAGCGGCCCAGCAGAAGGCCATATCGAATATGCTCAATCGATGGGAAGTACATCAGAGAAGTATAATCTATCGTCCAGTATAATTAATTATTCTAAGTGTAGGGAAACGCCATGACTTGGTTCTGAAGCCGAGATGTTATTAACTTCATCCAGCTAAGTATTAGCTTTAATAAAAGTAGCTATGAAAGAGTTAAACAATCTCTCAGTGGGCTACTTCATATCTTCCCATGGCTATCTTGCTGAACTCGGATACATCACATTGACATGTATCAAGTATTTCCTTTGGAGTTTGACAGTGACAGTGTGTAGAACATCAAAGAGAAATGTCTGTGATTGTGGCGAGTACGAGTGTCCCTAGATCTGATGTTGTGCCATTAGCTGTTGACCAATCAGAGCTTAATAGGCGGGATTGAGAATCATCTTCTTTCATAGATAGCCACCTAGCTACATTCATGAAAAATAGCAACAGCAAAAAAAAAATCCTCAGCTGTTTAAGTTATGTTAATGAGAAATAACTCATTGATCAACATATTTCCATATTTCTATGATCAATGTGAAAAACATGCTAATTAAACAACCCATCATGTTCAGGTTGTTTATTTTTCCGAATCAAATGCGTATTTCCCAGAAACCTTCAGTGAACTATAGAAATGGTCCTTTAAATAAACATTGAATCTATCAAAGCTATAGATTGAATGAACGGAACAAGCCCGGAATAACACTATACGTGTCCATTAATACACAGACTAAAACAAATCAGACCTCAGTTATCTTCAGGGATTCATATTTCAGTATTCATACACCGAAATGGTGAAAACTCTCAACAAGCAATCCAAACTAATACTGAAGATTTGCTGACAATTTCCACTTCAAATCAGACCTTTTAGTCCACAAGCAGGAAACCCCCCTGTTCTCAGACTTATCTAAAACTAGCAACACAGCCCGCTGGAGCTCAGATTTCTATCTGCGTTTGGTTGCGTTTCCGATTCTAGCGGCCGGAGCTTGTGTGGGCGTTTGGAGGATCGGATGTTAACTCGCCAGCTCCAGCGTTTGCTTCCAACTGGAAAAGCACACAAACACACAAGCTGACGATACAGAGACACACAGCGCACACACTATACGCAATTATCACACACACACACACACACACAATGTGGTTAAACTGTAGTTATTGTAGGTGAGCAGGACTGCAGTCATTAAATTACGCGGCCAGGTGGCAAGGAAAGGAGCCAGGCAACTATCAAGGCAGACCGGAACCAGTCTCCAGGAAGACTGATAGATGGAGGAGCAGAGAAAAGGACATGGAGGAGGAAAGAGAAACAGGCCGGAAGATAAATAGAGGGAGAGAAGCGTAAATACAGTAAACACGCAGAGAGACAGAAATACAGTTACATCCTGAGGGAAATTCACTAGTTTGAGCAGCAATTAACACACACACACACACACACACACACACACACACACACACACACACACACACACACACACACACACACACACACACACACACATGGTGCACTAGTGAGAATGTTTGGCAGCAAGAGGTTGTGTGTGGGATCTACTCAAAATAAACTGCAGTACTCAGGCACACACTGGAATGAAGAGAGAGATCGCCTGCACAGCAAACATGGATGCGCTACAGATCTGGTTCGGCTCCACACACAAGTCTTGTCGATGAGAATAATGATTTGTCAGTTTTAGTCTTCATGGAATATCATCAAAATTGCAGGCACATACATTTAAAAAAAATGTTTTCTTGATTTTACATCATATTGTCTCAAGGAAAATCTCCTCTGACTCATTCCTCAACCCCATCTCATCCCGCAGGACACACACACACACACACACAGACACACGGACACACGCACACACACACACACACACACACACACACACACACACACACACACACACACACACACACACACACACACAAACAGGGAATCCCCATTGGTAAAAAGCGGTATGAGGTGGACAGTTACCATGGCAGCAGTTACCTGTCTATTCATTCATGAAGTGTTCCGTTGCTTTTACGTTCACTTCAGTCCATTTTAAACGGCGCCTACTCTGTTAACATTGTGTTAATAAGCAGATCATCACGTTGTTACAATAATTTGTATTTGTTTTGTCCTTTTCGCATACAATAGCATTTATTTTTAGTGAATTAATGGCGTGACCATAAAGATGACTTTGAATGAGGTCAAACAAAATATACCCTGACCTCTAATAAACCCAGTAGGTCACCCTATGGACATTTATGTTGTAAGAAACATAAAACTACAATTAAATGGCAAACTGGGATGCCCGGCTAAATCCTCACACCCACGGAAAATATATTGAGATAAACAGATCCTTCGTCATTTCTTGATGATCATGCTCAATAGAGGCAAACATTGCTTTAACTGTTTCTATTAGATGTGTGTGTGTCTGTATTTTATTTGTCTTCATTGAGTTAAACTGTCAGTTCCACTAAAAGGGATTTCATAATGGCGGCTCTATTTAACTGATGGAGGGAAGCCCCCCCACCCAAAGAGGAAACACCCTCTTTTTGTTTCCGAGAGACGCACACAGAGAAGAAGAACAAAACAGGATGGGGTCTTCTCTGACTCATATTCTGTATCCCATCCCATTCCACGGGGCATCATCCCCCACCCTGCTCACACACACACACACACATACACAGTGTCAGATGACTAGTTTCCATGGCAGCAGCTCCCTACATACATACATACATACATTCATAGATCCCTCCCCTCCCCCCACACCTCTCTGCTGTCGCCTGAATGAACCGGCATGAATGAGAATAAACAGGTGAATGGAGGAAGCGGATGAATGAAAAACGGTTGACAGAGTGAATTGGTGAAAGAGCCAGATCAAGTTACATACATGTCTTTTTATTTCTTCTTTCTCTGTTTCTTTCTTTATCAGGGTGAGATCTGATTTGTTGGCCATAAACCACACCGCTGCTTTAACTCGTTACTAAAAAATTCGTTACTAAATATTCTCAGCGTATTTATGTGTGAGGTAACCTGTTCTAACTTAGTGATGCGTACATCTACACCTAATAAACACTTATGTCATAACTGGAGCCGTTTCAACTAAAGAAGAGCTCTTGGTGCTGTTGCTATGGTTACCTGGCTTTTAATATATACCTGTGACACCTGCTTATTTCCTGTGGCTATGGTACCATTTCAGATTGTAACATGGCTGCCTGGTGTCACTGTTGCCACTTTTAGCTGGCACGGTTTGGTAATTATTTTTAAAAACACAATTCTTTTCTCTCTGTTTCTTTATTATGAAAAAGCGTCCTCCTTCTTATTACATCTAACATTCAGTGCGTTTGTGTGTGTGTGTGTGTGTGTGTGTGTGTGTGTGTGTGGGCATGTGTCAGCGTGCGATATTACACTTAAAACTACAGTGTGAGTGGCAGGCAGCATGTGTCAACACCAGACTTGTTCAACCTTTCAGGATAAGCCACTTATAATATAGACGCAGATAGTAAATGAGAAGAAGATCCATTATTTCCTTGAATAGCTATTTAATAGGATCTTATCTATTTAATGAATGTCTTTCATGCTGCTGCTTTTTCCAGTTGTGAGAAGACGTTGTACCACTTTCTTGAGTGCGATTTGGGTCTATTTTCTGGTTCCGTTTACGCAAAAATTGATCTCTCTGACTATTCTCTTCTTCTCCTTTTGAGATTGTTGGTTATTGAAGCAAATTGGCAGCACGAGGCCAAAGTCATTTCTCTTTCTAAAGGACAGAAACTTGAGATAAGTTGAGATTGCTGCAGAGTTCTTGGGACTCCATGAATAACCAGAAAACTGGAAAACACATTACATATAATAAGGGATTCCAATACCCCCCTTTCAATTATTGGTGATATAGTGTCAAAAACGGTATTGTTGTTGTGTCCTTGAGTCTAATTGGATGTTTGTGCCAGAAGTAACTCAACTCCCTCCAGGTGTCCCTGAAGATATTGCTTACTGACGTGAGGTCACAGTAAACTTGACCTTTACGCACCAACATCTAAACCAGTGGTTCTTAAACTTATTGGAGGTACTGAACCCTGCAAGCTTCATCAGTGCATAAGCCAAACTCTTCGTTATTGGACAAATAAAATATGATTTCTTCAAAACATAGGTATATATGTTATTAGTGCACAAAATGAACCATGCATCAGTTCTACACAACATCACTGTGTTCAAAGAACAAAACCAACAAAACATGAATTTCACACAAAAACATAACTCAATGAATATTTACTGCAAATCAATGTAAGAAATGCTGGGCTTCACCTTGGCAAGTGCCACTCTCATGTCATTTTCACAACAAAGTCTGTTCCTTTTCTTAGTTTTCACGTCTACCATCCTCGAAAAGGATTGCAACAAACGGTGTGCGTATCTCAGGGCTTTCTTGGCTAGACTTTGCGATCTCATCTAAGTACACGGCAGTCGCTTGCTTCAGCTCCTCAGGTACAGAAATGTCTCCAATTCCAGACACGTCTTCGATCTTACTCACACAGTCGTCCAGCAGGGGGAAAGTTTGCAAAGTTATCATTCTCTGTTCGTCGTTTCCATAAAGGTAGCTTTTTTTTAAATTTTTTAACCTTTTACATCCCAGCCTATTTTTTAGGATTCTGCTCGAAAAACATACCCAAACTAAAAAAAGGGTGTATCTCCTCTACCACAAGGGCTATTTGAATAATGTTGGTGTTATAATAAAAGTAAACACTTGTGAGAATACGCCTTCAGGTTTTCTTCCCTTTTCGATGGTGTTGACTCCACCGCCCTGCATCTGTCGATTGAGATGATTGAGAGCATCGAAAATATCGGCCACGTACGCCAAAATGAGAATGAACTCAGAATTTTCGAAGCAATCTGCGTGACAATGTTTGTACTCTCGCAAAAACAGGACTAATTCCACACGCATGACAAAAACACGATTCAGCACGTTTCCCCGGGATAACCACCGGACGTTAGAATGGTACAGAAGTACCTCGGATTCAGAGCCCATTTCCTTACACCGCTCTTTTAATACTTCTGCCAGTTTTGGAGGCAAGATTTTTGTTGCCACCGCATGCCAGTGCGTAACAAATGATGTGCGGTGCATCGGATTTCACCGGCGCTCCAAAACCAGAGTGTCGTCCCAGCATGGCTGGAGCTCCGTCCGAACAAACTGCAGAAACCATATTCCACGAAAGATTGTTGTCTCTGAAGAAGTCATCCACGAGTTTCTTCACATCGACTGCCTTGGTTGTTGAAATTCTTCCTTTATCTCGTTGTCTTTCATATAGCGCACAAATACAACAAGCTGGCTTAGATTGGAAACATCGGTGGTCTCGTCAAGTTAGAGGCTGAATTTAGCCGGGCTTGAAATCAGATCTGCAACTACTTGAGCCAAGATGTCATCGCTCATGTCGTCTACGCTGCTGCTGATAGTGTCATTTGAAAGAGGAATTTGGGACAACTTATCTTCAGCAGCTTTTCCCAGCATGATATTCGCCATCTTCAACGCAGCTGGTTTTACGAGTGTTTCACCAATGGTGTGTGGTTCGCCCTGCTTTGCGATCAGGTACGCAACTTCGTACGATGCTGTGAGGATCGGTTTGTCGTGGGGTACAACAGGCAGAGTAGCCTTTTCATCGAATCTGGCTCTCTTCACCTTGAATTCAGCGAGCGTTGTGTTCTTGTATTTCCCATCTCTTTCAGCTTTAGGAAGTGTTCCTTTAGTTTTGCCGGTGCTAGACTAGAATTGCTCAACTTAGCATTGCAAATCATGCATTGAGGACCCTGGCTCCCATCACGTTCCTTTATACACGTGAATACATATTGTACGTATTCGTCCAACCACTTTCCTTTTTTGCTCGACATAGTTAGCATGATTGAAAGATTAAAAAGGAAATCACAAATGACGTACAATCAGTACAGCTGCAAGTCGACTACTGAGCGCACCAAGTTCCCTGCAGCATAGATATCAAATATTATTCGCGGCATTCGCGCCTTAGAGGAGGTGAGTATGGAAGCCCATTCCCGGAACTGCGAGAAAAAAATTAGGATCCTGTAAGTCATAATAATGAGATACTATCTCATAATTTCGACTTACTATCTCATTATAATGAGATACTATCTCATTATTTCAACTTATGCACCAAGATTAAGATATTTAAACTATTTTGTGACTCGCTTTTTATATAAGCTACATTTACATTAAACAACCTGTATCATTCAATTTCTTTCAAATTCATATCAATATTGGAGAACACAGTAGTGGTATCACATATGTGAAGAAAGAAACCTGTACAAATGCAAAGTTGGACTTGCAAAATAGCTCATCTGTAGCCCAAGACTCTAATTGTGTATATATATGATGATATCCTCCAATAACTTTCCTTGTAATACATGATCAAAGGATGGCTAATCTAAGAGACTTCTTGAGACAGAGAAATGTTCCTGAGGAAACAATAGAGACTGGAGCACCATCTCAGAAAAGAAATGCTCTGAAAGCAATGAGAAAAATAGAAATAGGATGGATGCATTATGATAATGAAAAAGAGGCTTTCAAGGAGGTGGAACAACAAGAGTCGATGTTTCAAAGGATGCTCAGAAAAGAGATTTGATTCAGGAAGCAATTGTCCTGTTCTTTCCCGAAAGGAGAAACAGTCTGGGACCCTTAACAGATTTTGAGTTTGATCTCAAAGATTATCAAGAGGCGACGGTTGACAATGTAATTACAGTTGGACAATTGAACACTCTTCTTAGGTTTTATTTGACCACACAGAATAAAACAATGGACAGTCCACACCGTCACAGCACAGGTTGGGCTCCATCTTTGGAGCGACAGGTGAGCTCTCAGAATCCGTCTTCCACTTCTTCTCTTAAGTGTTGCTACGGCGCCGCCATCTGCTACATTTGAAACGGTCAACCCTGAAGTGATATCTCTTGGAAGCACTACACCATTGGTTTGCACTCTATTCCACACAGGGTGGGAGTGAGGATGTTTTTGAGAGCAGCAACGTTGTTTTTGAAGGACACTTTTCTGAAAATGAGCAACAGAATTTGGACGATACATTGCCTATTGCCACCACAAACCATGTCATCCAGTGAGAGGGTGAGGAGAATATTGGTTGTTCACAGAGGCAGGTACTGCCAGAGCTCATGGCACATTTCTACAACAGCGATAATGGACTTCAAGATGTTGACATCAAAGTCCAACTTGTTCTGCTAGATGGAACACTTGACAAGGGGTATGATGATGAAGGAGTTGTGAGAGATTGTCTCTCGAATTCTGGAGTGAATTCTACGACCAATGTGCAATGGGAAATGCACTTCAAGTGCCCTTTCTAATCCCACAAAAGGCTGTTCAAGAGCCTTCCTACATCATTGAACAATGGGCACCTTCTGGTGCAGCCTTCAGGACCTCACAACTGAATACGAAAACCCTGCAACCAATTGTGAGAAAGGTTGTGAAGTCTCTCTCCTTCCCAGAGACAATGAATGAATGAATGAATGTCCACCCTGTGTATATATGGTCTGCGTCTCCCTTTGTCCTGTGCCAGTTCGTCTTGTCCCTTATACCAGAGAACCAGCGTAACCCATGCCATTTGCCATTTGCCAGGTTTTGTTATTTTGCTACTTTGTTCTTATTGGTTTTCTGTGATTTTTTGTTGAACTTTGCCTCGAGTCGTGCATTTGGGTTCAGGTCCCTATTTCGGTCGTGACACATAGCTTCCCTTATCTGCTCTGTTACGCCCCGCGCGCGCTCAGTCGGACAACTAGAGTCTTGGGCTACAGATGAGCTATTTTGCAAGTCCAACTTTGCATTTGTACAGGTTTTTTTCTTCACATATGTGATACCACTACTGTGTTCTCCAATATTGATATGAATTTGAAAGGCATTGAATGATACAGGTTGTTTAATGTAAATGTAGCTTGTATAAAAGGCGAGTCACAAAATAGTTTTAATATCTTAATCTTGGTGCATAAGTAAATAATGAGATAGTATCTCATTATTATGAGATAGTAAGTCGAAATTATGAGATAGTATCTCATTATTATGACTTACAGGATCCTAATTTTTTTCTCACAGTGGCGGAAATGGGCTTTACTCCGTGGAAACAGTTATCATTTCCGCAATCCACCATGGAAGAAATAACCACTATTTCAGCTTTATACTTTTTGGGGAAATCCCACAAACGTCGGAACATCAAACACCCTCGTGTTTGGGTTCATAACATCACCCCTAGGCTCACACAGCTCGGTGACGTTCACCGACTACGTCTCGATAACTTCCGCTTCCAGCGCCACTAGAGCAGCAGCAGCCAGTTAGATTCAACAACGGCACGACGTCAGTGATGAAGGGCGGAGCTTCTCAACGCTGATCGCGTCGGGCGAATCATTCGCTTCGCTCTATTCATTCCATTCATGTCTGTGCATTGACTTCGCAACTTTTTTTGGTGTGAACGCAGCATTTTTTTGACGACCGACAAAAGCAGCCCGACATTGCTAGTGTGAACCGGGCTATACTGTGTGTGTCTTGACCCCTGCCGAATCCCTGAGAGTGACTCGCCGAACCCCTGGGGTTCGATCGAACCCAGCTAAAGAATCACTGATCTAAACAGTTTACCCTCAAGTCCAGGTGGACATTTGTACCAAAGGAGGGAGCACCGAGGACATTTGAAGGACTACCGTGGAGGATTTAGTGACATCGAGCCGTGAGGTGGCAGATAGCAACATCGTGACCACCCCTCCGATGACCCCCACGGCCTTTCCTGGGGTACAGGGTTTACTGTTTCAGCTTGAGTTCCTTGTTAATTATTCTATATTAAAACATCACTGTGTCATGATTAAAAAAACTATATAATAAATAATAAATAAAATACCGAAACGCATAGAAAAGGGTTGAATGATAATGTGCCATACATTTCTACATTGAATTAAAAATGTCAACTTAAAAGGTAAAATATAAAAGATGACCCCCACGGCCTTCCATTCCAAGCGTGGGGGAGAACCGACACCATCCGGTGCATTTGTGGCACAAAGTTCAAGCAGCCACAAACGCAAAAGGCCCTCTTTAGAGCCAGCGTTTGATTGGTCCATTCAGGGCTACTGGAGGAACATGGCCGAACAACAACACGTGCAACAGGGCGTGGAAGAGGACATATGAAGATATACAGTAGATAGATATATCACGTAGATAAAAACACAACGATTCCTATATCGCGGTGATTATACACAAATGAAAACATAATAAAATTAGATTTATACATTTCTGCCAATAGATCACACAAGACAAGAATAAGAATCCTCACCTTCCGCTCCATCTCTCTGGCAGGAAGCTGTCTGGCTGCTGGAACACCTCCGGGTCGCGGTGGACAGAATGGCTGATGTAGATCACGCCATAATCCTTTGGGACATGAAACCCTGCGAGCGTGGAGTCCTGCACACACACACACAGTGGGGGAAAATCTATTATCATATCGCATTATAATGAAATGAATCCTGCTTCACATCTACAACGCCTTTGTATTTTACAAACTGTTGATCAGGAGGGGTCATGATTCGGAAGCAGATTTCTAAGCGGTGACATGCAATCAGAACTAAATGTGAGCCAACAGCGCAATGACGCAACTTTAAGAACACGCTATTAATACCCCTTTGAATCAAAATGAATGGGAGCGCTGATGTTTGGCTCAAATTGGGAATTGCAGTTCCATTGTAGGCAAAATGTCCCGAGTTGAGGTTTCACCAAGCTCTGTTCAAAGGAGCCACCTTGGGGCTAAAAGACCACTTACCCCAATGTTGCCCTTTTAATTCACCTATTCACTCCATCCATTAGCCGCTGCACTAATGGCCTACCGCAGAACAGGATCACCGTTTCCGTTTCCTCTACTCGCGCTTTTCTTTCACTGCTGGAGTGAACAAATATTTTACAATTCTCCTTCTTTCTCCCACTTCACATTGAGAGGTGCCTCGGCCATTGCAGTTCGTTTCTCACACACGCACACGCGCACACACACGCACACACACACACTGCTTATCTTAGTTCCACCTGGATGGAGCTTCTACTTTTTCCACCGGTTTGTGAATACTAATAATCGCTCTCTTTCTTACACAACTACCCGCGCGCATAAACATCTCATCATCTCTTTTCACTTCTCTCCCGATTTTTCTTTGGAGAAAATGTGTTTGAAGTTGGAAACATATTTTCCTGGGGTACGGGGTTTACTGTTTCAGCTTGAGTTCCTTGTTAATTATTCTATATTAAAACATCACTGTGTCATGATTAAAAAATTATATAATAAATAATAAATAAAATAACGAAACGCATAGAAAAGGGTTGAATGATAATGTGCCATACATTGAATTACATTGAATTAAAAATGTCAACTTAAAAGGTAAAATATAAAAGATACTTCAGAGTGAAACATTCAAGTCTAGTCAAGATGCCAACTGTTAATTATTAATTAACTATTAATTAACTGCAAGTAGTCGTCAAAAGACCTTTTAACACAAATAATCTAGTCAATTTGAGTCATCATAGATAATCTAGTATTCGTTCCTTCCTCAATACTAACTAATCTACCTTGCATGAAAACAAACACATTATTCTTTGAGTTCTTTCTTGTCCTAAGTTCCCAGAACGCCCACGCACCATGACCCCGCATCCCACCGGGGCCGTTGGGAATCAAAGAGTACTGATGCGTTTCCCAGAAGTGACAAATGACTTTCCACTCGGCCTCACAGTGCCACCAGCACACATCAATCCCACAGCCAAACACCCCTCTCACACACACACACACAGACACACGCTCACTTCCTTCCGGGAGAGCGGAGCCAATCAATAGCGGAGATGGATCAATGCCTCTGATTGAGCTGTTGCATAAGGCAGTTTGATGAGGTCATAATGATAAACACAGCCGATGCGGAAGGAGGTGGAGGCAGCCCTCGGAGGAAGCAGCCGGCCAATCAGGAGACAGGACTTCTCAGCACTAGAATCCCAAATTTACTCAGATCAAACCTGAAAGCACTCGTTTTTTATGAATGAAAATGTATATTGTAACATATCCGGTTGGCCAAGGGGATTTAAAATGTCCACGTGTCTAGCACACAGGTTTATGCAACAATGCTGGATATAAACAAGAATATTATGAACCTTCAATAGATCATAAGTCACCAGTTTAGTGGAAATAATGGCTGCGTGGAACAAGTTACAATAAACAAGGGCTGTACAAAATAATAGAAACACCAAATAAAACAGCCCTGCCGTAAATACCAGTTCAATGAATATCAGGTGCACCCGTCTGTAATTGTTCTGACGACGTTTCACGTATATCAAGTTGCAATTAAAACACATATGCTGCTCACTGATAGTCACACCTCAATGTCGACTTCCGTGTACTGTAGTTTCTGTCAAACCTTATACACTGCAAGAGGAACAGTCTCAAGAATAAAGAGAACGAGACCCACCAACTAGAGCTGAAAGACACTTAACGCAAAATGACAAATACAAGATTGAACAAACTGTTTTTTAGTGCAGGCCCAATGTAATATAGTGCAAGGTGTGTGTGCTCCCAGTCCAGCCCCTGTATCTCTCAGTACTGTACAGTGAACACCAGAGAAAGGACAGCAGGGGAGATTCCAACTACAGGAATATGTCGCCATCTAGAGGAAAGGAGTGCAACACAGAAAACAGAAGCCTAGACTATACTGGAAAATAAACCTAGAGGTCCAACAATGACTTTCATATATCCTTCAAAGTGGACACACATGGAAGACTTTTCACACAACAGTGTATATTAGTGTATATTAGCACATGTTTTCCTCGGGAGGGAATGGAGTTACATTAAAACTCTCTTATACTTTCAGACATTCAGCCATGCCAGTTATCTCAAGATCACAACTTAATTATTTTAACCTTGTTAACGAAATATAAAAAGATAATTGACGCTTCATAAAAAGATATATAAATAAAAAGGATCAATTTGATCACATTTAAGAGAAGTATGAAACCTGTTACCTTTACGAATTAAAAAGAAAAGACTGTTTCAAATTGAAGATATTGCAAAGTAGAAGTCTGACATTTCTACCTATAATCCCATCAACCGTATTACCATAACAATTAACTTGTGATCTCAAGATAACGGCAGAATAAAAGAAATTCTGTTATGCCGAATATGTGAAGCATGAAATGTCCCATATCTTTTGGATCTGAAGATCAGTCCCCAGAACCAAATCTGTGATTTATAATGACTTTAGAGGCGAGAAGGTCCCAAACGGGACACCGAATCTCCCACATTCAGAACGCGAGATAAGAAATACTCGACACTCGTTCAGTCCGACATGGAATGAATGGGATGCAACCCAGTCCCCCCGGTGAGCGGCCCTACCTGATCAGCTATTCTGCGTCCACCAATGAAAGGAGGCCAAAGTCTCTGCACCTCCAGCAATACTGCGCGAAAGTACTCAGGGTCTTCCATCGCTCGCCGGCGGGTCTTCTCGTGAACACAGAGAAAGATTTTGGTTTGAAAAATCGAATTTAAAAGCAGAAACAACTGGGCAAGAAAAAAGGTATGGCGCATGGTTGCAGATTTTTCAGAAGCCTCATTTTTGCTCAAGAGGAAAAGAAATGTATACTGATGACTTTCACTTCACATGTACTGCAGTAATATCAATTAATATCAGTTTTTTTTGTATCATATAGAGTATCAATTTAAGAACGCAAAGCGCTGAAGCATAATGATGAATTTGTGTGGCATGTTTTAATTCAAGGACATGCTGTACTTTTCTTTCTGTATGTGATCAAGTTCTTAAAATCCAAAGCGCCACAAAGGCCTGCCTGTGCACATTTATGGATCACGGCAACATTTGCGTGATTAATGTGTACTGAAGATGTGTATACCTGCTCGTCTCCACTGAGTGCCAGTGTGAAGGAGGTGAGCAGCGATGCCAGCGCCTTGGGGATGAGCGCTGAGATGAACAACAGGAGGTGCTGGGAGGCAGAACTGGAGTCGGGCAGCGGCAGAGAACCGAGGGAGCCGACAAAACTAGAGCCGCAGAGAGGAGACTGGGATTAAGGTTCCACGTTCAACAAATCATCAGTAATGAGCCATAAACAAACCAGCGCATAATCAGAGATCGACAGCCTCCGCTGTAGCCTGTGATTTATGGCAGCGAGGGAGACAGCTTTACGCGTCAGAATGTCACTGCAAAGAGCAACAGCCAAGAGGGTAATGTTGTTGTATGTCAAAGGGCATAACAAAACACATGACCGGATCAATAACAATTGAGAGGGAAGTCATTAGGTACGTTTCAACGTACCTGTAATGACGGAGTAAAGGTAGGTTTGACCCAAAAGCCCGGCCCGAGAGATCGAGTAGATAAAGATCAAAGTTCATCTCTACTCGATGCCAAAAGCAAAAAGAAAGGCAGAAGTCAGGGAAAGAAGTCAGCTAGGAGAACAAAGAATGCAGACGAAATGGTGAAATGGAATCCAAGGCTCGTGCAGGCTAGCAGGGAACAGGCCGACGGGAAAGATGGCATTTTACTTGGCAGAAGTTCAAGAAATGTACTAACTCAAATTGTTGCGCAACAATCTAATAGAAACACAAGCACTGGCAAGTCTTCAGCAAGTGAGAGGGGAAGTAGAGAAGCAGTGGGTGGTTCTTTCAGTCTCTACGGGGATGAAAGACAACTGCAGTCTCACCCCTGTGTTTCATTCTCCAGTTTGTCTTTGATGATGTCCATCAGTCTGTCTCTGGCTTCCAGAGCGGTGGAGAAACCCGACGACCACAGAGGGACTTTCACATTGACCGGCGCAGAGATCAGACCTGCACGGGCATCGGAGGATGTGGTCAGGAAACATACAAAGAAGGGCAAAAACACCCAAAGTGTCATATTTACTGAGCTGAACTAGAAGGGGAAGTGGGAGATGTTGCAAAACTGTGATGCAGAACAACAAAGCCGACTTACTAAATACTAGTTTTACAGTGAGTGTCAATACCAGCGCTACATTTCAATAAAAGACCATTTTGGAGCAGTGTATATAAACTGATAGTTGCAGAGAAAAAGCACTTGTTTTTCTGCATTTGTGTGTGTGTGTGTGTGTGTGTGTGTGTGTGTGTGTGTGTGTGTGTGTATGTGTGTGTTTAGATAACCGACTGTCCTGTTTAAACCACCAGCCAGTCCCCACGGCAGCTCTCACCATAGCCACCATTGCCTATACTCAGTAGACACCTACACACAAACACACACACACGCACGCCTATGGAAGGTACAAGAACAAGGCAGGTGTGTTACAGGAAGGGCAGAGATTTGTTTCCCATGTGGATGTTCCCTCTGGAAACAGCTGTGTCTATGTATGTGTTGTGAACCTTGTAATATTTCATGTTACAAGCTGCTGCCATGGAAACTAGTCATCTGACACTGTGTGTGTGTGTACAGCATATTTGTGTTGTCCCCTACCATGCCAGTGCTGGGTGCAGAGCTGCATGATTTCCTGGAAAAGTTCAGGTTGCTCTTCTGCTCGTACGTTCAGAAAAAGGCCCAACACCAACTCTGTCCCCAAACGCTTGAAGGCAGAATACACACACTGTGGCCGGCCACTACTCACGCACGCATGCATGCACACACACACACACACGCACAAACAGATCACATATCAAATAAATAAAATAGATAAATATCTACCACACATCACGAAACTGCATGTGCATTAATGAGAACAAGGGAAGCTGAAACATCCACAAACAGGTACAATGGGAACTGAAATGCAACACAACAGAGCCTAACTGTTGTGTAATTACTGTTGTGTAGTTGTTGTGTAGTTGCTGTGTACTCCTCCCCCCACACACACACACATTTTCTAATCCTGTTTTCATGTCATTGCTGGTTTTACTTATCCGGAAGTCTTTTATATTTTAGTTTTACCATTAGTAATTAGTAATCTGGCTTGTCCCCCACCCCCATGTAAATGTCCATGCTTTGAGTGAAGCGTTACCTGAGAGAGAGGTCCTTCAGACAGCGCTCACATACACTGTTGAGTGAAAGAGAAACACAGACGGACACACACACTTCTCAGACAAGATGAAGTCACAGTCGTTTAAACACAAAAAGGTATGTCCCGCCAGTGCATGTTGATACATTCTGTTCATTGTAACAATAACTTAAGGCTACATCCACTTGTTATTCCAGCATTTGAAATATTATATTATACACAGTATATGTATTTCTTCTCTCCATAAAAAGTGAGACGGGGTCAGTTCAAAGAAGCCTTTGACTTGGATGGACACGTTGTTGCAGCAATACGGACTTTGCAGCCATGTCGAATGTAGCTGCCTCGATCTTTATTCATTGCACAAGAGGCGAGACAAAAATAATGTCTCAATAATAGGGAAAGAATAATCTTTTCCCTACCTGGTGATGTAATCATGGGAGGATTTCAAACAACTTCCGGTGAACAGGCCGGTGAGAGACAGACGGAGAAGACATGCCTCTTCACCTAGAACACACAAATACAAGTTACTCATATTTGCTCTGGTTAATTTGAGCATATTTCATAGTTCTGGTCTTACATTACCAGTGTGGAGTATACATATCCGTGTAAAGAACAAAAGTGTATTTTTTAGTGTTTCATCAGTGCCTGCATCTTGGAAATAATTGCTTGTTTTTTTTGCTTTTAGAGTGTTTTCTTCTTCTTATCTTTGCAGTACCTTGTGTATGAAATACAAATCTGCTACATTCAGAGCTCTGCTTTGAGCCGTCTGTGGGGGTTCTGGTGTGCGCATGCGTTTACCATTAGTGGTGACAACGGTGTCGCCGTACATGTTGGTCATCAAGTCAGTTGGATCCTTCAGAAACACGTTGGACTTCTCTGAAACACACAACATAAAATGTATCACACACACGCACACACACACACACACACACACACACACACACACACACACACACACACACACACACACACACACACATTCTCTCTCTTCCCCCTTCTCGTGCAACATCACGAGTCTCTCCCATGACGGGTCAGACTAATCCCGGGGTGAATGTGGGTCCACATGAGGGAGAAGGTTCCTTTAGTTAATGTGTGTCATCATCCGGTGGCGAAGAGGACAAGAACACAGGCGCTCTAAACTATGATCCGATCATTCCCCTGTAATACATAATCAAACCAACAAAGTGGCATATTATCTAATAACATGACCAATGGTTGCCTAAGCAGACAGACTGCAAACAATATATCAGTCCACATTGAAATACCGGTGTTTTATTTTGTCGTTGGGGACCAAACACGCAGCTTTAACTGCCCAACTCTACTACGCTCACCTGTTGCGTTCACGAGCATACACACGCGCGCGCGCTCACGCACACACACACACACAACACACGACATACCGCACAGCAGCTCTCTCATCCCCTGCACAGAGCAGACGAAGGCGGTCGGTCTATTCAGCACGCGGCACTGAAACACTCTGCCCCGGTGCTTCTCGATCCTCTGCCGGCAGAAACTCACCGGGTCCCGGTAAAACTCCAGCGACTTGTCCCCGAGCACCGGCACACCGGCACTTCCTGGTAGTTTAGCCATTCAGGTCCAAGGTTGGAGACGCACTTGAGACGCGCACGAGAGAGGACTGGTTTGGTTCTCAGGTGGATGCGACGTGAGCGAGCCTTACTTTGCTCTTAGCGACTCTAACCTGTAATAATCAGGTCCAGGATCAGATTTAATCCCGCTGTCATCGCCTGCTAATCATTTTTAATCCGCGTGGCTCTACTTGTGTGTGAAGTGACTGCGGTCTCATTGTCGTCACGGTGATCTCTGAGGTAATCGGACCTATCTGCACCGTCGGGAGACGCGTTCACGGGACGTCCGTAATTTGATGCTTCTCACGCGTTACTGTTCGTTCTTTGTCAAAACTGCTCCTGCGGGTTTTACTTCTGCTGCACCGCCACTCGGCTCCAACATGTGCTACCAGCATTCTGGAATAAATGATCACAGGCAATGCAGACAAAATATGAATAAACCATACAAAACAACAACTATGTAACAACAGAAATGCTGCAGGATTTCAATTTTAAGATGCTTTAAAGACAAACTAATAAATATGGTACTGCTGTTAATGCAACTTCTTTGACTACTACCTCGAATAGTGCCAGTGGTCCTAAACAGATGACAGAGCAATGCAAACAATAAATGAAAAAAACAAATACAGTTCCATTTCAACTTTTCCTGTGGTGAATGTATTTGTGTCTCTCAGTAACAGAGGAAAAGCCTCATTGCACCCTTGTACTGGCTGTGGCATGCAGGTGATAAACACGCTGGATGCCAGCTGGCTGAGAGGCAACAGCAAGGCATACATCAGCCGCCACGAGCAATGGAGGAGACGTTGCAAGATCCTGCTTCTCGACCTCTCTCAAACAATAGCTTTATTGGCATTGGGGAGGGGGCTCAGGACACAGTGTCTCAGGAGGGAACTTTTCTTTTCTTTTGTTGTGAAGACCTGAATCTCCCTCTACCTTCCCTGATATAGTGAGCAGCCAAGATGGTGCGGAAGCTGCAGAGTGTAGGTTGAACTCCCAGAGGTGGGGTTGACTGAGAGTCGGTGATAAGGGTTGGGAACAGAACAAGTATGGATGGTGGGAATGAGAGGGGTGGTTGATGCGGTAGAAATAGCCTGTGTGGAAAAGGATCCATGCAGTGTCACAGACGAGAGTGGAGGTGTGTAACAGTATGTCAAAATGGCATTGTTATTATGTTATTATTAAATGTAAGTAAGCGTCATTTAACACAACAATCAACAAGAGTGGAACAATATATTGTATACAATATACGCAGGACTGTGATTTTAATAATCCCTGTTGGGATTTTGTTGCCAAATCAAAGTTATAGGCTTTGCAGCAGCACCATGACAGGCAGATGATGGCGGGTCTCAGCTGGATGGCTTCATAGTGTAGAACAAAAGGAAATAAATTATTCATCACAATGATAGCACAACGTATCATCACATGAATATTATGTCAGTCAAACAAGTATATTAGTACATTAGCAGAATGAAACCCACGCATACATTTCAGAGTTCCTCCAAACACAGACATCTGTCCTCTCATGCTGGAGAGGATACTTTTCAATCTGCAAGATGGCAAACTAGGCCAATCCAGCTGGAATACCAAATGAATATATCATGCGTGTTTTGTTTGGAGGTCATCTTGTTTCCCCAACAAGAATGATCAAGTATCATTTGTGATGCCCCTGCTATGAAAGGATCATTCCAAGATGTTTATCATAAATAGTCAATATGAAAACATGTAATAACTAACAATATAGTGGGAGACGTTGTGCATCAGCTTAATAATTGTGGGGTGACTATGGGTCAGTGGTTAGCATGCCCGTCTTTCAATCAAGAGTTGGCAGTTCAATCCCCGCCCTAGTCAATGTGTCCTTGAGCAAGACACTTAACCCTGCATTGCTCCCCGTAGCTGTGTCTACGGTATATAATGTAAAGTGTCTTTGAGTATCTTAAAAAGCACTATATAAATTAAAAGGACTATTATTAATGAATAACTATCATGCTGACATGTGCAAAAGACTGAAGAGGAATTGAAAATCAAGACGCCAGACCCCTAAATTAACTCACGGGGGAAAATAACAGTTAATACTGGCTTAATGACAGCATTGAGCCAACAATCGCATCATTTTTTTCTTTTTTTGAAAACTATTATAAAGCAATTTAATTGATGAAAAACAAGCCACTGACACTCTCTGTCGCTGGCTACTCTCACACTGTGCTGCTCTGATACCACCGACGTTATATATGAACATGTAGATTGATATCAAAGCAGTCGTTGGACCCGGTTAGGAGGCCGGCTGCCAGTGCTCAAGCTTGTGCGTAACGGGACATTGTATATGCTTTCTTCACCCACTCTCGTTCGCAAGGCGGTACAGCGGAGCATAAAGAAAAACACCAGGAAGACCATCAGGCTTTGTAGCCAATTGTGAATAGGGGCCAAACCGTGGAATGAATTACCACTTCTGAGTCTGTATGTGACGCCATTGGGCCCCAAACGAGTTACATACGGAAAGAGACTAACCAAGATAGCTCAGCTGATAGATTTATTATTATATATATATATATATATATATATATATATATATATATATATATATATATATAATAGCCCCTATTTAAATAACAAGTTGTCCAAAGAGCAAAGGCCCCTTCGACCCCCGTGTTAAATGTTGAACATACCTATATAAGCCTTCAGCATACACATTGACATCATCAATATATCTTGTCTTT
Organism: Cyclopterus lumpus; assembly: GCF_009769545.1. Taxonomy (NCBI): domain Eukaryota; kingdom Metazoa; phylum Chordata; class Actinopteri; order Perciformes; family Cyclopteridae; genus Cyclopterus; species Cyclopterus lumpus. Next base: position 14,971,123 of record NC_046977.1, on the reverse strand, counting down.
GATTCTCTGCAGGAATTCATAATATTCTAATGATTTTCTGACACCAGCCGACACCCCAACATGTGCACTTGGGGTGGAGGTCTACTGGCCCTACTTTCTCTTCCTGTACCTGGAAGCAGGGGTTTCAGGCCCTAACCAACCGTAACTGTGAAACTGCCACACGATGGCAGCATCACTCACCTCTCTCTCTCTCTCTCTCTCTCTCTCCCTCTCTCTCTCTCTCTCTCTCTCTCTCTCCCTCTCTCTCTCTCTCTACCGCACGAGGCGGACTGCCGCCCAGTGTCACTCATTTGCGCCGCTCGTGCAGATCGAGGTTGTGCGGCAGTTTTTTTCTTTTCCATTCCTTTCCAGTCGTGATATGGGAGCCACCAGCACTGACTGGGGCGCCTTGATCGGAGGAGGGGAGGCGAGGAGCCCGGCACAGGTGAGCAGGTTAAATCGATTATTATTAATTGGGAAAAAAAAAAAAAGTTTTGACAGACAGAAGGAAGATAGAAAGATAGAAACACTGTTTATGAGACATATTTTAATTAGCACACGCCGCTGCTTTCCAGATAATTATTATTAAAGTAATTCAATTTTAATTAATGTTTTCTCTGATTGCTAACGTGAAAGAGACAGTTCACTGTGTATTGTTGCCAACCGAGAGTTATGCATTTTTTTCTCATCATCCCCTCTATTTATTGACACTGATGTGCAGGATTGAGAGGGGATGAAACCGTGTTTCCATCTTCCTCCTTGTTTATGTAGTCATCAAAGGCAATACGCTTAAATTTGGCTGCTTATAATTATGTAATTATATTCACTGCATTTGACTCAGTCACCGTTTAATTAATGATCATTTACAGCAGCCCACTTTGAGCTGATGGTTATTTAAAGTACTCGGGTTTCTCACTAAGAAGACTACTGCAATCAGTTTCATATTAAACTGTTACATTTTCTCCCTGATTTCACCACTTATTTGTTAATTTCCTCAAACTCCACAAAAAAATCTAAATGTCAGAGCCGAGACTTTTATACAGACAGAAACATAGTGAGCATGTATTTTCTAGAAAGTAGGCCGAGATGGAAGGTTAGCTTCAAAGGAAAAATAGTTGATTGATGTACAGTAGCAGAAGTTAATGGACTACAGGCAGAGAACTTTGCATAAAGACAGATAACATTTTTGTTTAATATTTAGGACTCATTCTGAGAAACCTGGACTGAGAATAAGTGCTTAAACTGTAGCTGAACTTTAGGTCTTATCACTTATTTTATGAGAGGTGTGTCCATTTAAGAGTATGGATGGCTAAACATACAGTAAGTAGAAGACTGTATGGGGATGGGTAAACATACAGTAAGTAGGAGGAGGAGAGTTCAGGGTTAACTCAAGTCAATTTCATTACATTTCAAGTCAATTTCAATTCAATTTCATTCAATTTCATTCAATTTCATTCAATTCCAATATCCCAAATCCCAAATTGCCTTGAGGGCTTTACAATGTGTACAGTACATTACACCTTCTCTGTTTGCGATAAGGAACAGAACTGTATGTTGTGTGCACGGATTAACCAACATGATTAAATGACAGTGAACATATATTGAACAATTGGAACCAGGAGGATGTTAAGCAGCTTCCAGGTGAAATATAACCTGAGCCACAGCCTCCTCTCTACAGGAGAGACACAGGAAGCAAACTGAAGCACATCATTGCCACTGATAGAAAACAAGCACAGACAAAGAGAGAGTGAGAAAGACAAGCGATGAGGCTGAATCTCCTTGGGGATGGAGGCAGGAGAGAGGGAGAGAGAGAGAGAGAGAGGGAGAGAGAGAGGGAGAGAGAGAGAAGGTCCCAGGACGGACGATTGGCCTGCCCAGTGAAGCCGGTGGAGAAGAAAGAGAGAGAGAGAGAGCTGTGCTCGTGGGACATTGAGATGCAGTGGCTTTCAAAAGTTTACATTACTCTCGTTGGCAGGACAAGCTATACTACATCTACTCGGTGTAAATGATACGCTGGGGTTGACAAAATAATGAAACAATAACAATAAGCTGCGCTGCTGTCTCTGCAGAAAGCTTTGTGTGTCAAAAATAAGCTTCATTGAAAGTGAAGGCAAAAAGATAGAAAAAGGCCCCGTTTAAGGAGGTTTAAAGAGATCGGACAGGTAGGAAGGGGCGTACCCATTTACAGTTTTGAGCTGTGGGTCATCAAAAGCACCATAAAGTCTTAACTAACACAGGTAGTAGGGAGCCAATGAAGGGAAGCAACAAAAAAAAACGGTGTAATATAGTTTTATTCAAGATTCTACCTGCAGTGTAGACTTAGTTGCCTACTAGCATGTGGGAGGCCTGACAACCAAATGCGACAATAATCCAAACTGGATGATTAAAATATGCTGCATCTATGAATAAAGGTGCATCTGCTTCGTCATTGCTGGGTCCGTTGACCTGCTGAGACCCGCATGAAAAGATTAGTACGAGTTTGTTTCACGTCAACATCTCAAAAAATGTCTGCCAGAGGTCTGGACACTTGAAAAGGTCTGCCGTTGTTCAATTATCCCCAACACGGTGAACTGATTGCTGACATTTAAGTGCTGACGTGCCGCAATTTCTCCATCCTTTATTACAGTGCAGTTTGTCTAATAGGAACATGAGCTGCACACACTCACTCACTCATTACTGCATCCACACACAAATACACACGCCACCCATCGATGCAAATGCACTTCAGCAGCAGCTGTATATTTGATTATTATTATTTTATTGACTGCAAACATTGTAATAGCTCTGGACAACAGTAAGATAACTGCCCTGGTAGACTGCAGATTGCACTGTTTGCACGATGTGAGCATGTGTGTGTTTATTTGTGCACAAGAGAGAGAGAGAGGGTTAAAGAGACGAAGAGAGGGATACAAAATAAAGAGAGAAAAGAGCTTGAATAGAAGTCCTAAATATAATTACATTGACAGTCTTATATTGTCGTATTCTAGCGAGTAAAGGTGTAGAAGTCAGGTGGCAAGGACAGGAAACATCCTTGTGATGTGTTCTCAAGCTTTCTTAGGAGAAAGCACCCTGCCTGATACAGAACTTTAAAGACACAATTTCAGCACTGGCTGGCAGCCATAGATAAGCCCTGGTCGAGGCAAATGAAGGTAAAACAGCTGATTAGTCACAGAAAAAGTGATTTTGTGGATCTTTCTGGTCTAAAAACAGTCAACGTCTTGTCCCCGCACTGTCCTGTCCTTATTAGCCACTCCCTGTAGACATTAAGGAAAGAGACGGAGCCTTTGGGCTAAATTTAAGCCGTCGGCATCAACGCCAACTCATTAGCCTGATTCTCTGGGCTAGCCAGGCCTTATTCCTCCCTATCAATCTCACCTCACCCGAAGAAACATATCCGCCTACACTTTCTGCCTCTCGGTCATCAGAGATACGTTATCATATGGGGCGTCGTAAAGTCAACACAACTGTGGTATACTTTTTCTTAACCAGTATTTCTATACATTTGTGCCAGACTGTCTCTTCCTGAATGTTTCTTGATACCATGTTGTTTAATGGGTTTCCTCTTTTGACTTGTACATGACAAACAGCTACTTTAAATCTACTGACTTTAAAAAAGGGACACAGTGCTGACAGTATTAGTTGATGTCATTTAGTTGTAGAATGCATGCATCGTCCCAGCTTAGTGGAATAACAGTGCGCTTGGGTCGTCAAGAAGTGAGTAGACATTTCTGTTATTGACAATGCAGACAGCCAATGAGTGGAGCTTTCAAATTCTTAAGGTGAGCAACGGCTTAATGGTCAATATGCACCAGACCTTCTGCAGACCTTCTGAAGCTGAAACGGTGCTTCTAAGCAACTTCCTTGCGTGCCGATGCTCAGCTGTCCTCCTCCAGTCGTTTGATGCTCCTTTGACATTGTCTGAGTCCCTTGTGTATGAGCACGGGGTTTCCCAGTGGTCCTAAATGTATAAAAAGCAGTGTGCCAGCCAAACATATCTCACACAGCAATGAAGAAACACAACCCGGCTTCGAATGACTTTTTTTTTTCCCACAGTTGCACTGGTGCGCCTAGCTTTCTTCATTTCCTCGTGATGCCAAATTGTGCCAGCAGCGTAAAGTGGGGAAACCAATGGCTCCTTCACCACTTCCTGCCCCCCCTTGGTAGTTCTATGGGGTCAGATCAGTCTCAATAATTGCAAATGCACACAGAGACTCACAAATGCAAACACTAAGATTCACAAATGCGCACAGAACAATTCACAAATATGTTCGATTTACAAATGCACGCAGAAGGATTCACAAACACCTTCCAATGCACACATAAATAAATTACGATTTATATAAATGTAAAAGAAAAATCACGAATACACACACAAATACACACGCACACACACACAGAGCCCACTCCATCCTTTAATGCATGTAGTTGTACACAGGTTGCACGAGGATCATAAAACATCAACATATTGCATCACATGCTAAAGTAGAAATTAAATGACTGACATTTCAGGATTATTAATCAAAGATGGTGACCTAACATAAGATGTACATCATTAGATCAGATAGAGTTTAGGTCGTGAGACGGTTGCCGACGTGTCTTTCATCTTGGAATTGACTCAGAAGGTGAAAACAATAACAGTGTCACTGTCACGGCCGGGAAGCATTGTATGCATAAGTGAAATGTCAACCGTGGCTGTGTCAATCTCTTAAAGCTAGGATTACATTTCTGGCTTGTGTTTGAAATTCCTGAATCATTGTTGACCTTCTAATTCTGCTACAAGTTACTTCATGAAGGAAGCAGGTGAGAGCCAGGGTCAGGTTTCTTTTCCTGTGGAACAACGGAGATTGTTTGACTTGTACATGACTTGAATGAGATCGTTTATTCAGTGAGATGAGGTAATGATGCGCTTTGCTGCGCGCCCATCTCGTTCCCCGGTGCTTGACAGAACGTATAGATAAACCAGTAAAATGTTATCATTAGTGAAACGTCTGTGTTTCAAGAATTGAGCTTCATCTTGAAGAGTTGGAAAAGTGGTCATGAAAAGCTTCGAGCATCATTTTAGCCAGCTGTTGCTTTTATTATTAATATTGTTTGATGTGTCGTTAAACCTTTACCTTTGCTTCCGTGAACGTATTTAAAGCATGATTTCCCGGCAGCGCTTATGCAGAAAGAGATATTGATTCGGACAGCGAATGCAATGAGAAAGTGGAAAAACCGATCAGTCCTAACTAAATCCATGGGGGAGGCACACGGTGGGCGATGGCCCCCGGATAGATGCTCCATTTCCACGGCCTGCCGGTCTTCCTCTGTGAGCACACGTAACTTTGTCCGTGTGCTTCCTTCCATGCTCATGTTTGTGTGTTACTCACTTTCATTCCGCTGTCATTCCCCGTTTACCACCTCCATCCAGGGAGCTGGCACCCTTATTGTGACGAGCCCAGCGCGCCCAATTGCCCGCTCACAACCCATTACCCTCACCCACACAGCTTTATTCACAGGACACGCTCCGTCCACTCACAGCTGCATCTTGCTCCAGCCATGCGTGCACGAGGCTGGTGTGTGATTTGGTGTGTCCCAGTGAGCGCGTGGAAAAAAACGAGCGCCTCGTCGGAATGAGGAAAATAAATAAATAAATAAATATATATATATATATATATATATATATATATATATATATATATATATATATATATATTACGTAATTGCAGGTGGCGTTGTTGTTTCTAGGCCGGGTTTAAGGTTTTGTTTATATCTGGCTATATAATGTTTACTCTTTGCTTTTTGTTGTTTATTTGGATTCACTTTAGTTTTTTACCTCGCGCAACAACCATATGAAGAAATTACAGAAACCATGTTCACACACACAGAAATAGACTCTATTGTATGTATTCGAAAGAAAAGATGAATTCATTGGGTGTCAATTTTATTATTTTATTTATTTTCAAAGTTTAGTTTGCTAATTGGGTTCTATTGGACCCAAATCAGCAGCAGCTCCTGGCCCAGCCCAAACTCTATAAGAAGACGAGAACAAACACACTGGGCGTGCTACATTATCTGAATTAATTAAACCATTTATCTATCTATCTATATATCTGTCTATCTGTCTGTCTGCCTGTCTGTATATCTATCTATCTGTCTATCTATCTATCTATCTATCTATCTATCTATCTATCTATCTATCTATCTATCTATCTATCTATCTATCTATCTATCTATCTATCTATCTATCTATCTATCTATCTATCTATCTATCTATCTATCTATCTATTTATCTATCTATGTATCTGTCTGTCTGTCTGTCTGTCTGTCTGTCTGTCTGTCTGTATATATATCTGTCTATCTATCTATCTGTCTATCTATCTATCTATCTATCTATCTATCTATCTATCTATCTATCTATCTATCTATCTATTTATCTATCTATGTATCTGTCTGCCTGTCTGTCTGTCTGTCTGTATATCTATCTATCTATCTATCTATCTATCTATCTATCTATCTATCTATCTATCTATCTATCTATCTAACTTGAAGAAACAAAATTGTTTCTACAGCCACACTGGATGTTAAAAAAATTCAGTAATCCTTATTTTAGCCGCCAAATATGGTCTTTAAAGTGGATAATACATGTCTCCAGATGCTGCCTCGTCATTCTGCCACTTGTTACTCAGACTGGTATTAACACGAATCCACCAGATCCACCGTCCTGTTTGCACATCACATGCTACGGCCACAACGCTTATGTGGACTCAACACTCAGCCAGCCAGTGGAGCAAAAGTCCTTTCGTATTTCATCTCAAATCTTCTTTCCCTCCTACATGTGACCCTGGTTTGAGATAATGAGTTAATTCTCAGCAGACTTTGTTCAACAGGATCTATCATTACAGCAATTATTTCAGGCTTATGGCCGAGAATGTTGTGAGTTCAAGGTGCGCTGCTGGAGGAAAAATGATCTGCCGTATAAATGTGCTTTTAGGTTGAAGATGAACTGAGTAGTGTGTTGCATGTTTTTATATGTATGGGACAATAATAATAGTAATCGTAATACTACTACTACTACTAATAATAATAGTTATTATTATTATTGCCATAGTAGTAATAGTATGTTGAGTTATTAGCCAAGTAATGTTTACTAAAGTACTTTTATATAAAACAAATTACTAGTCATGAGCCTTGCTAGCATGAGCAGTGTTAGCATCTATAGAAACATTATTGACAGAGAATCCAAAACCATATAACATGAATTGGTTTGACGAGTGAGCCCTGGTGAAGAAAACACAGCAACATCAACAAGCGCCGAGCAAAAATTATGGAGACGAAAAAAAAAAAACAAGGATCCGAGAAATTACATGTGAAAACGGTTATTTTTCCACTGAGAGTTTTCGTGACATTCAATATACTCTAGATGAATTGTGTGTTGTTGAATTGTGTGTTGGTGTGCTGGCGGCTGGCGGTGGGCACTTATTTGATGGTTTTGAATTGTGTCCCAAACAATTCAATTGAGCAATTTTTCCACTTTCGTCATTTCTCCAGTTCTTCTCTTTCCTGCTGCTGCTTTCAGTTCACATAGTATTATAGCAACAACGGTCCTGTGTGTGTGTGTGTGTGTGTGCCTGTGTGTGCGTGTGTGCGTGTGTGTGAGTGAGTGTGTGTGTGTGTGTTTGTGTGTGTGTAAGAGACCAACCGGATGGTGTTTTTTGCTTTTGGCTGATCATTGCTCAGTTAAACTTTCTGTTTTGCAGTTGCGTCATAAAAATAGTGGCAAAAATTCATACGTGATCTTTCCACAAGCTCAAAGTCAGTGGACTGGAAGAGCCTCGTTAAGTGTGCCGTGCATCTCTCCTGATTTATAATGCCATTTGACATCAGTTGTAAAATGTTTCTCAAGTTTCAAGATCAGATTGCGTTTTCGCTGATATTTAATACCTCATTTACAGCCCCGGTCGATTTGGTGACACCTGTGGCTTCACACAGTTGTGGAGAAGTTAGCAGCAAACCGTCTGAGCGACATTTGAACTCGTGCAGGGTGTGTGGAAGGCAAACATAATCCAGAAACACAAACACACTGGGCTTCTGTGTGAGGCTCCAGGTGCATTTGGAAAAAGAAGGTTGGCGTTCAGTGTTGTTTCCAGGTCTCCACATACGGGTAAACAACACCTCCATCTGTGAGTCTTAATCATACAGCACCATTCATTGGCAAATGTTTAAAGATGCACTTCAAAAATATTGACGGACCTAAAAGAAGAAGAGCGAGTGCCATCATTAAGTGCTAGATTAATTGCAGAAGAGACAGAGGCTGTGTTCCAAATGGCAGACTAACATATTCACACTGCTTTTCACGACGCCAAAATGAAGTATGAAGTCCGTTCCAAATGCATAATATGTTGCTTTTGGGTGTGTGAGAAATGCCCGGATGTATTCTAGATTAGCAAAAGATTCTTGGTATATAGAGCCTAGTGGACATACTCAACTGCCCAAAATGCATTGCAGCTCCACGGACTCAAACGGTTTAAATAATTAATATTTGGATAAAATAAGTATATGAAGGTTAGTGGTGTTAAGATGCGGTTAAAAAGGGAAATGTACTTTAAAAAACACATTTAACACAAACATATTTGAAAACAATATATTTGGGGGTGCTCAGTGGCGTAGTGGCTATAGCACCATCACCTCACAGCAAGAGGGGCCCGGGTCCTTCTGGGTATTCTCCTCATGACAGCGGAGGGATTCTGTGGGTTCCTTCAGGGTTCTCCGGCTTCCTCCTAAAAGACATGCAGCTCAGGTAATTGGAGACTCTAAATTGCCCTTAGGTGTGAATGGTTGTCTGTCTCTCTCTCTCTCTCTCTCTCTCTCTATATATATATATATATATATATATATATATATATATATATATATATATATATAATTGAATATGTTTGAATACTTTCATTTTTTAGACAAGGTAGAAAAGTTAATAGTTCATTTGTTGGAGGCTGTTTTCAGCGGCAGATTAATGCAGTACACATCTATTGCTTCACTGAGTATTTATCGGCACCAGGCTGGTGAATTTGGGATTGGGATCATAATGAAGGAACATGTCACCCACTGCTAGTGTCTAATCAACTACATCCGGCTTTGGCTACACAGGCAAGTTTGATCTGCTCACTTATGGCTTATGAGATTTCGGGTGATGTTTCATATCGTGCTTATCTTTTAAATCTAACAATTGATGTTCATCCACACTGTTTAGAACCTAGACACTACAGCACGTCCTCAGGTGAGAGCATCTGTCCGGCAATAGTTTGCTTAAGAGGCAGCCTTCCTTACTCAAACAATTAAAATTACAGTAGGAGAGTCTGTTGAGTATGATACCTCTCAATCTCCTTGGCAACAGGACCAGAGACTCCTCCTCCGCATACAAACACAAATATGTGCATACACACACACACACACACATGGTTCAGCCCTCTCACAATCTGAGGTGTGAGATTATGTGAGAAGTACTTCCCACCTGACAGAAATCAAATGACTGGAGAGTTAAAGATAATTTAATTAGCTGGATTCACTGAAAAATAGTGTTTAATCAAACTAATGTGATCTGAAATTGTTAGTCTTTCTTTGCGTCCCAAATGATCTCAGCAAACACTGGTGGGCATGTTGTCAAGCAGTCAGCATATTGCACGTTGTTCTTGTTGAGATGTCTGCACACCTGCTCATTGTTATTCAGTGTGAAATTTGTGTGTGTGTGCGTGTGGTTGTGTTTGTGTGCGTGTGTGCAAGTGGTCAGTCTGCTGAAAGCCAATCAGACACACGAGATAAGGTTCAACACATGCCTCATTGATGCAGAATAAATCTTCACAAGGTGATGGATAGGTGTGTCAGAAATTGATTAGAAACAGAATCACAGCACGTTGTGTGATGGAGGAAACCCAAATTGAAGTCCTGAAGTGAAAATAGCCTAGAAATGCATATTTCCAGGGACGTCTTGGACACAAACATAAAGCGTTTCTTCAGTCAAGTAGAATCAGGTTTTCAGACATCAGGTAGGCAGTTAGTGCAGCCCAGAAGTCCAGGAAGTTTCCCAGATGGCAAGTGAGCATCTTCTAATTACAGCTCACGTCAGATGAGTCAGTCAGTCCTCCTACGTCGTCTGTCTGCCTGTTTGTTTCTATCTATCTATCTATTAATCTGTCGTTCTGTATATATAACTACATATGTATAGATGGTTCAGTGTCTTTAATAATGTTCATATTGCTGATTTGTTGCCTGTGTAGCTTTATGGATGCCAATCTGTCAATCGGTTGTTCCACCACTTTGTTCCACGGCAGGTCAAAGCTTTCTTTCATACAGTGAAATACCAATAAATAATAAATAACACTAATTTAATGGGTTGGCACTACATTTTGCACGGACATTCATGGAGCCCAGAGGATGAACCCTAATGACTTTGTAGATTTACTGACTTTTACTTTTGTGCCAGCATGAGGTTCAGATTTATGGTTTTAAGAACTGTAATGTGCCTCAACCATTATTGTGTGACTTACCATGAAAATTGTTCCCTACGGGATGAATTGTAATAAGTGTGGTGATCCTTTTGACTTGTCGTTTAGTCCCATCATCAAGTCAGAAAGAAAACATGTCCAATACTTTGGTCTATGACCAAATAGAAAACTGACCTCCCAAACAGCTTCAGAAGTGTGCTGTGCAAAACTGAGTATGCTAACATTAAAAACCAGGATGATAACCACATAGTAAACATTATACCTGTCAAACATTAGCGTGTTATTATTATCATTGACATTTGAATTTAGCTGTCAAGCGCCTCCATGCCGAAGTCGTGTCACAGAGCTGCTGGTGCCTCAGGACTCTTAGTCGTATTTATATTTCCATTTACAATTTTCCCATTCAAATCAGCTTTTAATTAATTAATTACAGTTTTGGATATGTTTCTAGAGTTTGGGTCAAAAATAAATAATGGTGATGTTTTTTTTCTCAACACTTAAATGAGGGAGGAAAAAAACCCACAATATAATCAAAAGAAACTTTTTGAATAGCAATAAGGACAATAATAGTGGGCTAAAGAGGACAGAAATAGTCACAGTGCCACCGAGTCTCTGCCTGCTCTCCAGAGTTCACTCTGTTCTGTGCAGCGGTGTCAGCCCGATGTGAAATGGACACGATGAGCTGTGAAAACGCGCCTCCCTGGACGCACATCACACAAGAGACCCGCAGCAGTGACACGGCTCTTCACCCGTCTGGCTCGCTCTCCTTTTTTTCCCCCCTATTGTTGAAATTCAGATTGAGCAAATATTTTCTCATTCCCTAGATGTGTGAGTAACTGAGTGAGCAACGAGTACGAGGGTGGGCGGTGTTAGTTTTGTTGTCCAGTGTTGATTTCTGTATAATGCTCATTACAGATCCCTCTACGGACCATTTGAAATGCAAACAGTAATCAGTCATGTTTCGGTGTTCTGTTAAAAACTGGGTGTCGTAATGAGAATGCAAAGCTGAACAACATCCAATCTGTGCACCATTGTTGAGCCAAATTATTCCTGCAGCAACTTGACATTTAAATATATTTGCTGTGTGTATAATCAGTGTTTTTCTGTGGTCCTAATCATGGATGCGGGTACAAGAGCTAGGTGCCCGAGTGTTCAAGGGCCCCTAAAGGCCTCAGTCTGCTTCAAATTAGTGCTTGTTAGATCGCATGGCATTTATTTTATTGGCCTGCTGTGTGGAGGTGCAAAAGTAAGCAGGATTTGATCTACTTTCTCAAACTCTCTTTATTTTATTCTTACTTTTTTATTTTTCATTTGACAGACGACGGTGTCGAAATGGAGGGGCGAGATGGTTCATTTCAATTCAATTGATGTTGTATAGCCCAAAATCACGAAGCACACATTTGCATCGGCCTCGGTTTCTTGTCTGACGTCACACGTCATTTTTTACGTTCCCCTACTTTTTTTCTCCGTTTTTTTTTTATGGATTTCCATGAACTGGAATATTATTTAGCACAATTAATGCATTACAACTGCACGGCATTACAACACGTTCACTGTTTATAGCGACAGTAAATATACTAGGTGATTATCAGCGTTTGTAATCAACTTTCTATTTTTTTCACCTAAAGACAAATATGTGTTTTTTTCTCCGCATAATTACATTTCTTTTCAAATAACTTCACAATCTTACAGCCTTGAGTACATGCACGCCTGGTTGAGAATTTAGAAAATCCTAAAACATCTGTGTGTGTGCTCATCTGTCCATGGTTGTCCACACGTGTTCACAAACATGGCGCATGTAAGTGCACATGGTACGGCTGCTCTTCACGAGGTTATCTTCTTGTGTTATCTTCTTGTGTTATCTTTCTGCTCTCCTCAAGTCAGTGGAGCTGTTGATAGAAAACACCTTTGTTTTGGTTTCGATTTCAGCTCAATTCCACAGTCCCATGAATGTTATGTATTATGTAAAGACAGACCTGCAAAAGCCGTTGATTCGGCCCCGGGGTTCGCAGCCTTTCTTTGTCTCTGGGGACCAGCTAGCAAATCAAGACCAGTCGGGCTGACCCACACTGTAACTGTTTAGTCAAATGGTTCTCTGCCCAGATTGATGGATAGATAGCACATTGTCAAGATAAAATAAAGTGATTGGTTTTAGTTGAACTCACATCAAAGCCTCACAGTCAACATTGCAACGACACCAGATCGGACAATTAAAAAATGACTGGACGAAATGATACGCAGATGTGATAAACTGAAATCGGTGATCTGCCTGCAGGAAGTGGGAGTCGTTGACCGGATCGCCGGCTGTCACGGTCTGTCAGATGATATTGACCGTAGAGTGCGATAAGACTAGACAGCAGTCGTAAAAAGGCAACGAAAGCAAATGTTGTAATAGGTGCTTAAACCTGATAAGGCATCTACAACTGCACTGATGAAAGGTTCTCTGCTGTTCCTCAAGAACAGATACTTACTGTAAAATAACTCGGACCGTCAATCGGAGACCTTTTCAACCTTTACTTGTCATTTCTGTCACGTTGGCTGATTTTTGACAATATCCTCTCAGTCAACTGTATTGTAAACATAGAGAGAAATTGCATGTACCTGTGTCTTGGTGAAATATATATTTCTTTGTATTTTATAATACATCTGATTTTAGTCGTGCTAGCAGCAACTAAGTGTATCGGACGACCCACCACTGGTGAAGACAAAATTATTGCAACAACTATTAGATGGATTGCAATGAAAACTTGGTACATAATTTGAAGCTTCCTCGTGGATCCATTTGAAGAACGTTGGTCGTCCTTTGCCTTTTCTTTTTGGATTTAGTTGAAAATCATTAACTGATTTCAGGTCAATTGTTGGAATTGGAATTGGAAAGAATGCAAGTTTAAGTCCCTTCCTCATTGGCTTCACTGTTAATGAACCTGGTTGTCGCTGAATGCTGCAAATAGGCACAAACAGCAGTCAGTCCACACAGAGTCCACAATGAGATCAAAATTGCTTGACAAAGACATCAATTATAGTAATAATATACACAAACATCCTTTTTGCCACATGTCAGATTAGATAAAGCAAAACTGTCATACACATTTGTTTTTTTCTTCTTTTTGGGTTCATTTCTGGACTGCCCACTTGGGCTTACTTAAGAGAGCTGTAATCAGCTGAGGCATACAGGGTCCTGGTCGATAATGACCCTGAGTCAATGCTTTAACGTCTCTCATTTGTCTGTGAAGTAAATGTCCTCTTAATACCTCGGGCTGTTCTTATAATCAATATGTTGCCGGCAGGGTCAGGCAGACTGTCCATCAAAGGGAGAACCAGGATCTGCTGCTACCCAACTAGTCCCAGAGGTGCTGTTCTGGAGCTAATGCCTGACCTTTGACCTCCCTTGAAAGGGAAGTAAGAACGGAGAATTTCTCCTGTGGCACTCACTAAAGCATGGTATTATTGTTGCATTATAAAGACAAACTAACATGCTGATGGAATCTGGCAAAGACAGCTGATGCTTGTTGCAGCCTATTTGCCCTCTAAAAACACGCTCTCAAGCCGGGATCCAGTTTTTTATTTAAGGTACAAATATCATACTTTTTGGTCAAGATGATCAAACAAAAAGAAATCCAGCCCGTCTGTACAGCTGGCTACTAGATTGCAGACTCACAGCAAGTGTGTGTGTGTGTGTGTGTGTGTGTGTGTGTGTGTGTGTGTGTGTGTGTGTGTGTGTGTGTGTGTGTGTGTGTGTGTGTGTGTGTGTGTGTGTGTGTGTGTGTGCGTGTGTGCGTGTGTCAACAGGGCCAGAGCATGGAGTGATGAGGACTATCCTCTGCTGACCTCAATGCAGACGACCAGTGATGGCCACAACATCACCTCGACAGTAAGTCATGAATTCCAAATAAACTAAATTAATTAATAAATATTAATAATATATATATATATATATATATATATATATATATATATATATATATATATATATGTATTATAATTAAGCAGTTTACAAATTCCAAAAACAAGTCTGTTTAATTTCATTATTATTACTTTGTATTACATCCCTGGCATTTCGTTCTCCCCCCATTCTCTACCTTGATTTATCTTTATCTATCTACAGTACTATCAATACTATCAATATATTCTACTTTAAATAATCTGATATGTGAGTTTTTTTATTTTTGCAGTTTGTTGGATGACAGAGGACAAGAACAACAGCAGCAGCAGCAGGAATTCCTGAGCTCGCTGGAGACAATTGTTCTGACCATCTTTCTCTCCATTATTATCATCATGACAGTGTTTGGCAACCTGCTGGTCATGGTGGCACTCTGCAAGGACAGACATCTGAGGTGAGCCCGTTGTCACTTTTTAAAATACTGGAAGCAGTAATAGTGGTCCAGTCTGGCTTTAAAGCCCCAGTGAGAAGAGTCTTTCTGCAGCCAGCAGAATCCATACAAAACACACACCTCAAGGTTCTCCCTGTTACCGCAACACACAATACAGGCAGCGACATGTCCGCTGCCACAAAACTCACCTCAAATGTTGTGTGTACTTTGGAAAACAGTTGATGTTAAAGTCAGATGTGACTTTAATGAGACAAAGCAACACAAACCAGGAGATAACGCCAGGGCTTTTGTTTCTTGCTATTTGTACTGAAACACACGCATGTACGGTGTAATGCATTCTGGGGAAACAGTGTGTTGAATGACACATATGCTTCGGAACAAACCCATCAAATGTCAAAGCACTCACATTACAGAGGTCCTTTCCTGGAAAATCTCAAAAGGAAGCACCTTTAAAGGTTAGAGTTGCAAGCGTATGACAGTCGTGTGAGACATGATGGCTCAACATACAGTAAGTACAACTTCTACAGATTTTCTTCTTGTTTCCCTGCTTGTCCTCCCAGAAAGAAGAAGACTAACTACTTCATTGTGTCGCTGGCGTTCGCTGACTTGCTGGTTGCCTTGTTGGTGATGCCCTTCGCCGCCATCGAGCTGACCACCGGCGAGTGGCGGTACGGAGAGATCTTCTGTCTGGTCCGAACGTCCCTCGACGTCCTGTTGACCACAGCGTCCATACTGCACCTCTGCTGCATCGCGCTGGACAGGTTTGTGTGTTTGCGTGTGTGAGAGAGAGATGAACAAGGGGGATTTGAACCTCATTCATAGTCTTTTTGGTGGACAGCATGTGTGTGTGTGTGTGTCTTACTCCAGGTATTACGCTATCTGCTGCCAGCCGCTGGTCTACAGACACAAGATGACCCCAGTCAGAGTGGCAGTGATGCTCAGTGGCTGCTGGCTCATCCCCATATTCATCTCCTTTCTACCCATCATGCAAAGCTGGAACGCCATCGGCATCGAGGACATTGTGAGTACTCGGCAGCTGAGATTGGAATTTAAAAAGGGGGCGAGCTCAAAAGAAACTGCTGGTTACATTATTATTATTATTAGAAACAGCCGTGCATCAACAAAATATCCTATATATTTGAACAAAGTAGCACACTTAAGAGTTCATATCCCGGCCTCACATGCCTAAAGAGGGAGATGTTCTTTCTGTGAGGGCAAATGCAGTATATACCTTTCCAGCCTAATATTCTCTGTTTCTAATAACGTTTTACAATCCCTTGAACTATCAAACGCTAATGCAGTGATCACAAAACAATTCCAGTCGCTGTGGAGGCTCTCTTGTTGCGAGCAAAGACAGCACTTCAACAAGCATTTCCTGCTGCTTTGGATATGTTTTGGCGTGAGGTTATTTCTGAGCTGCCTTGAAATGAGCTGCAGGACTCCCAGAGGCAGACAAGGATAGATGAATTTATTCAGCCAGAGTTAATGAAATACTCGTCTCTTTTCTCAGTCTTTCAGTCTGCCAGCGTCCAAACAACAATCTTTTTTGTTTTTAAGAGCTGGATGGATGTCGTATGTCACAGACAAAATTGCATAGGACTAGTTATGACTTGTGCCTGCACATTTAGGTCAGGTTTTATTGGTTTGTTTTGATCATTTTTTTCGTCTTCGGTCGCTTTGTTTTTCTCTCAAAAATTCTGAAAATGTCCATCGCACTCTTGTTTCCACCCAAAAAAGGAATTGTTTGAAATTGTATCTTCTTCTCACTCGAGCTGTCAGAAAGCCACCCGAACTGATTTGATAGTTGTGACACAAGTTAAACGGCGTGTCAGCTTGGTGTGTGAACTGTGTCTGCTCCGTGTCCACCGAAGACAGGATTACACTCCACACTTCTGGTGGCGTGGCGATATGAAACTCGGGTGTCTCATCTCTATCTTTGAAACCAGAATTACTCAATATGACGATTGTGTGAAAGATACTTTTTAAATGTTTATGCCTTGTTTTTGATTAGGATTTGTTATTTTTGTCTCGCCTCCAGATTGAGGAGAGGCGCGCCTTGGCAGGAGGCTCCAACGACACCAGCTGTGTGTTTCTGGTCAACCGGCCGTATGCCCTGATCTGCTCTACAGTGGCTTTCTACGTCCCGTTGGCCCTCATGGTCCTGGCCTACCAGCGGATCTACGTCACCGCCATGACCCACGTGCGGCAGATCGAAACACTGCAGCGGGCCGGCTCTGCTCCCGTCACCGGGACGACCCCGGTCATAACCGTGAGGTCCTCCACCTCCTCGGATCCATCGGAGCACTACCGCCTTCGGACAACAATGGGCTCCTCGCCCTCAGAGCAGGCTCCCATAGCGAACAGCCGCATGCGCATTGAGACCAAGGCGGCAAAGACGCTGGCGGTTATAATGGGTTGTTTCTGTCTATGCTGGGCGCCGTTCTTCATCACCAACGTGGTGGACCCCTTCATCCATTACTCGGTGCCCTGGCAGCTGTGGACAGCCTGGCTGTGGCTCGGCTACATTAATTCAGGGTTGAACCCTTTCCTGTACGCCTTTCTGAACCGGGCCTTTCGGAGGGCGTTTCTGGTGATTCTCTGCTGTGGGGATGAGCGGTACGCACGGCACGGGAGCTGCTCCTACGGACACACCCAAAGAGCGTACTCGGCCGCGTCGGTCAACGGGACGTCGATGGCACTGAGGTAAACGGTAAAGGCATTTGAAAGTGTGCATCGCGTGTGTGTGTGCGTGTGTGTGTGTGTGTGTTGTCCCGCTGTTAAAAGTCCATCAAACAAGAAGACATTTTTGTCTTCTCTTGCAAAGAGAGGCGAGTGTGCATTAACTGTGGACTGAGTGCCAGTAGGCTGTTGGAAAGTCAGTCTTTTTATTGTATTCACATGTTCTTTGATGCACTTCACTGTAGAATCGAAAGGAGAATGACAGATTGCACTGTTATTTGTTCCTTTGTCAGTGTTTTTGTCACCACAACCTGCTTTTGTTCAGCTGCAGAAGTTAGGCCAGTTGGTCCAATTCTGCTGCTGAACTGCAGACGTCTTATGGGTGTAACAGGGACCTGACATTCATCAGTACAAGATGACACTCTGTATACGTTACTAATTGGTGGCATAGATTAGGTTACATTTGATGTCTGCTTGGATGCAAGCCATCATCTTATTTAAATTAAGCCATCATTTCTCATTGAGGCCATGTGTCATACCCTAATGTGTAAATAATAGATGTGAACAGGCTGTGCCTTCTCTAGTAATAAATGTTCATGGTCAAAGCAGCTTCGGTGCTCTGCAGATGAACATCTCACCAGAGCTGTTTACACCATGTGTAAAATGAATTTAATAGTTGATTCATTTCATTTTGGAGCATGGCGCGTGCTCGTATTATAGAAATGAGGTCAGCTCATGAGCTGTGTCATATGCTTTTCTTTCTGTCGTAACCCATCGTGGAAACGGGATCTAAAATGAGCTTTCAAGATAATCTCAAAGTTTTAGCGTAGATTCTGACACACAACCTGTATTTTGTGTTGTTATTTGAATTTATAAGCATATAAAACAATAAGGAGGTAGATGGAGTAATAAGCCAGCACAGACAGTAACAACAGCTTAGTTATAAACCAGCAGCAGTAGCAATTTTACAATCAGACTCAAATCCATGCACTCCGACATGGAGAAGTTGGATTGGTCAAAACTCTGTCAAGCTCCATCCAGCCGCTGTAGATGGAAGCCGTTAATTCTGAGTCAGCAGCTTCCGATCTAAATGCGTCCCCACGCATCTGCTTCGGAAAACATGGACGCCAGCAGCAAAGTGATGTTTGTATGGCAAGTATCTCAGCTTCACAACACCACTTTGCTGAAGGCGTCACTGTTTACCGAGCAGATGCACCGAGATGCATTTAGATCAGAAGTCGGGAACTTTGCAGCATCGGTCTGCAGAGCTCTGGACAGAACACTACCGCTTGTTTATTTAACATTGTTTTTAATATATATATTTAACATGTCACGTGAACGAATTGCACCAAATTGGACAAAGCACTGACTTTAAACTGCATCGCCTTTGTATTTATTGCTTTTGTAAAGCCCTCAGTGAGTAAAACTGACACCTAAATTAAAATGCTTGCCGTCCTGAAAGTAAACCCCATGTTGCTTTAAATAATATGAGCCATCTCAAGTCGTTTGTCACACCGCTGTGGAGCTTTTCTTGAGCTTAGAGTCATCCGAGTTGTTGAACTTCAGGGCGGATGGATTTAATTTTCCCAAATTTGTCTTATTTCACAGATCTTTTAATTGATCACAATGAATGCTAACGCAATGACAGCCCAACATTCTTTTGATTGTACTGCGGGTTTTCTGCTGACGTTAATGGTGGTGATTGAGTTGACGTCTGTGTTTGTTCTCCCCCCTCTAAGTGGGGATGATGGAGGAGGTGACCTGTTTGTGTCTACACTGTTTAACTTTAACACAAGTACTTTACTGCTGGAGAGATTCAGAGGCATACGCACTGACACACACAAACACACAGTCACACACACACATGCAGCTGACACGTTAATGTATACAAATTAATTACAATGCAGGCGTGCGAGAGAGAGAGATTCTAAAAGTCTAAAAGGCGCGCGTGCAAAAACACACACATACAATGCGTCGTGCTGGCAAGTGCATGTTCGTGTGTGTGTGTGTGTGTGTGTGTGTGTGTGTGTGTGTGTGAGGAAGCTTGCTGAGCGTACGCCTCGGCTCCAGTCGTAGTGTTTTTTGTGCGAATGTGTGTTTTCTGTGTGCGTCTTTTGGTCTTTCTGCCGGTGTGTGTCGGAAACGGAAAAGACAGTTTTAACTCCAATCTGATGTCCTCTCTTAAAATCTGTCTGGGACAGAAAACAGACTCAGACGATCAGATTACAGCCAACAGGATACTGGAAAACTGAAATTACTGGAGGGATCCTGACGAGTCATTGTGTCCGTGGGCTCTGAGGCGCTTATGCGTGGACGGTGTACGGGTCCGTGTGGGTGTTTTCTCCGTCGTGCAGTTTATTACCAGAAGTGTCTCCCTGATTTCTTATTCATTATTATTCCTGTGTGGATGCGCTTTTGTGCACACTTGACAACAATCTGTCAGTTTGTACACAGATCCATAAAAGGCAGATGTCTTCTTGTCTTCAGTCATGTCTGACTGCTGCTATAATACAGATGTAACGTTTTTCATAGTCTTTTATAGTTCTTAACTTATATGTTGTCTACATGTTCTTTGTTGTTATCTGTTTTGCACTTTATTACTTTTTTATTATTATTATTATTATTACTACAATCACTTTATGTTGGACGAGAGAGAAACTTACTTTCAGATGGAAGAAGTGACAATAAAACTGACTTTGAGTTGACTTGACTTTGTAAAGATGCACCATTCATTTTCAAAGACTGCTATCTTTTTAAAACACTTCAATTAGTAGAGACAAATCAGATAAAGAAAAGATAATGGTTTATTATTAACAGATAATGTGTGATGATAACTCTACAGGGAGATTTGTAATCGAGGGGTGTCGGCCTGCTGAACCTGCTGCCACCGCGACCCGACCCCGGATAAGCGGGTGATAATGGATGGATGGATGGATGGATGGATGGGTGTCTGCCCTGAGCAGCAGCAGGATGAATGCCCCCGTGGAGTCCAGACCTGGTGGTGGTGCTGATGAGGCTGATAGAACGATGAGTTGATGGAGCTGATGGATCTGCGAAGACCGGGAGGGAGATGAGGAGGTGGGAGCTACTGGAGATAGAGAGACAATCATATTAAAAAAGAGACAGCAGCAAGACGATAGGCTAACGATGAAATTGATTCATTGTGCTATTGGAGAGAGGAGACCAGCTGATCTGAACAGCTGGTATCATGATTGACAGCCCCGAGCAGGACAACGAGTAAACAATGAGTGAGCATGCGTGAGGAATGGAGGGCAGATGTGTGAGAAATAAACTACAAGCCTTAAGCACACAAGAGCTTCGTCTTCCTGACTGAGCTCATGCTAGAGCTTCATTTGTTCCTCCACTTCACAAAAGTCTTCTAGTTTCTACTGAAGTCTGCTCACAGATGAAGAACTTTTATTTCTTGGTCATTTTGGTAATTTTCAGCCATTCAGCACGTTTCACATCTCTGCATGTTGATTCAGAGGGAAATGAACAGTCACTGCCTACAGGGAAGGAAAGCAACACACAACTCGATAATACGCAGTAATGACCAATACAGGATACACAATTTGAATCAATATGGAGAAATATTTAAAGTATAGTTTATATTTAATATTTAAAGTATAATTTAAGCAGTATAGTCCTATAAGATGGCAATAAATACAACGTTTTGAATTTGTAGCTGTAAAACTTGATTATTAAGTTAACATTGACTTCATACATCTTCTAATTCATAAAAAAAAGACTATTATAGGGTTTGTGAATTTTGGCTTATTAGCATTGTTGTTTTCCTGAGTGGTCCTGTCAACAAACACACGCTGTCAACACTCACCAATCGACACGATGCTCCAGCAGTGGATAGTAGACACTTGTTTGTGTTTAGAGTCATATCAAAGACTTTGTGTCGTTTGCCAAGTGGAGAAAGTAGAAACGACTTTGAGACCACCTCAAACAGTTTAACGCTGTTGAGTAAATATTGTTGCATCATCCCCGGGGGCCTCGAGTTCCTTCAGAAGATAGTGAACACTTTCCTTTCACCATATTTTAGTCCTTGTTCACTCAGAATAAATTGGAACTCAACTTAATGATCTTCCAGTATACTCTTGTTATTCATCATAGTTTTGAAAGATCAAACAAGCTGTTGGAGGATTTGCTGCTTTCATAACACCGGGCTCTCCTCGTTACTACACGCTGACATTTTAGGAATTCTGTGAGCTCTCCTCCTCGGCAGCTTCTGGTTGTTAAACATGCTGAATGTCTCGTGGTCATCATGGTTTCATATGCGGCCGCCAAATCTTCTGAAAGCAGTTTAATCTCCATCTCTCTTCTGTTAATCAGTAGTTTTCTCCGTGACGCTCTCCGTCCTCTTACCTCCTTCAGAGCAGCTGACATCAATACCTAAAACAGAGTGGGCTGAATGTGTGAGCTTCAACTCAAAACATACAAGCAGGGGAGTGAACGGTGTAAAGTGAGGGGTTGGTACAGTCTCAATGTGCACAAATCAGACCCCGGATAACCAAGTAGCGACCAACAAATTGGTCCTCGCTATATGAGAGGCGAACCTGGATACATGCACTTTTCACTGCTATATAATAATGTGGCATGTAGTGAAACCTTTAGGGACGCCAGGAAGGGCTGTCGTAAAAAAAAGAAAGTGTCTGGTGATGAAAAATAACAAGCTACAACTCAAAATGTCCAACCCTTCCTGTTGCAGTTAATCAACTTTAGTGCGATCCGTCCCGAGTTCACCTTCGACGCTGCATGCAGAGCTCACGTCTCGTTGGCTTCCACAAACGCACCGTTGTCTCGTACAATCAGTGTGATTGTTACGTGCTTCCACTATCTGCCCGTTAATGCCAAAGCAAAGCGCAGCTGTTTCAAAACAGCAGAGTGTGTAATCTCCCCGGAGCATGACGACTTGGTTCAAGGCCCTGCCGCCGGGCTCAATCAAGGCTGTTTTCCGATCCTGAATCTTGTCATATTTTGAATATTAGAATAAGCTAAAGCATTCAGCTCCATATATGGAAGTTATATGCAGCAAGCAGGCAGGAAGACAAATGAGCAATGGGAGCAAAAATGCAATGTAAGATAATACACGCTATAATAATAACTCATTAAATTAATGAAAGCTGAAAGGTATGACACACAACATAACCGATTGTTCGTTTATATTAAACGGGCAGTCCACGGATTTTTACACACACATGGTCAATTTACAAGCACAACTTAGAAAGTCTTCTGTGGGTCTGCAGGAGTTTTGTCAAGTCCGAGAATTGAACCCGAGTGATGAACAAGCCTGCCTTGTATAAACTGGAGATGTGGAGTTTTGATGATGTTGGTATTTACCAGGCAGGGGGTGTAAGAAAAAAGAGACTAGCAAGTAGCATTATGGATCCAGGTAGGATATTTAAGCTTTCATTTATTCATTTTGTTTCAAGCCATCCCGAGTCTTAAGGGTCCAGCTCTGGTAGGACGTTGGAGGGAAGAGAATCCAAATCGAAAGAATAAGCTGCTTCTTCTCATCTTTGGAAGATAGAGTCCCAAAATAGATCCGTCTATTCCAAACCTCGATTGAGGACGCATGGTTTCATCCTCCGGGACTGCGTTGATTTGTTAATGAATGGACGATCACCTGTTGCTCTCACATGGTTCATCCTTCACATCAGTAGAAGGGTTCAATAGTGCTTTTTCCCAGAATGCCAAAGCCATGCAATGTCAAACAAAGCTTGTTTTTTAGAACTCCTCTTGATTGTACAGGCGATGGTTTGAGCTTGTTGTGCAAACACTCTGGTCTGTGATTTATTATAAGGCTTACATGATTTATTATTGTTTGAATGAGACCCTAAATCCCTCAGCTGTGACTCTCTAACTCTCACTTTTCTCCCTCTTTTTTACTTGCCCAGAAGACTTGGATCTTTGTTTTCTTTTTTTTTCCCCATCCCTGCCTCTCATCTCTTGCTCTAAATAAAGGAATTACTGTTCGTCATCATATTTGATACGACAACAATTGGATGCAAGAAAATAGGAAAGAAAGTGAAAGAGTAACATGTGGGAAACTCACATCTAAATGATATTTTAAAAAACAAGCATAAAATATAAGTTGTTGGTGTCCCGTTTGCATCAGCTGCTGTCGTTTCTCTTCTTCCTCAATGTCAGATGTCTGGATGCTCTAAACTCATCTGTGATTCTAAATTAAACTCATCTCTCCCTCAGTCTCTTGGCTTTGCTCTCCCCTGTAACAGAAACGTGGTTTCCTTGGTGACAAATGGGACAGTAGAATGAACCCACCTGGTCAAATCAGCTCTTTGAATCTCAATTTGTCTGCTTTTCTGTGAGGGACAAAAGACTCGCTTTGTTTTTTCTTTCTTTAAAATGGTTTTGGTCACAGAAGACCTTCTGGGTGTTACTTCAGACTCAGCTTCACATTTAGTGAGCCTTCTTATATGTGACCCATGTAAATACAGAACGTCAGTAGAATAGGAATCACAAATCAGCTGCTATCTGTCTGTGCCGGTGTCAGATAACTGTGTTGCATAGAACAGGACAAAAGGCCTTTTGTCATGGAGGACTTGTTGAGGAGGAAACTCACAGGTGTAAATGAGGAAATGAATGCTGCTTAAGTTTTAGGATGCGGTTATAAAGACAATGTCATTGTTAATGTTAGTGGGCTTTCCTACAAGGAAGTCAATGTCCATGGTAAAAAGAACCAGGCTTATTCGACCTATCATAGAAGTGTGTTTGGCTACTTCGGGGCAGCAGAAATCCGAACTTCCTTTTCGGGACATTGAGACATTGTGATTGAACTCTGCATCAGATCTCCTGCCAGGCTTCTGAAGGGGCTTCTGGGGACTCACGCTATTGCGCTCTCCGCCCCTCAGAGTTGTCTTTACAGACGCTGATGTGCCATACATCTTTTTTCAGGTCCGATGTCAACATCGACAACATGAGGGGGAAAAACTACTGCATGATGACGAGTAAGGGTGTGATTACACCTGCGAAAAGTCCAAATGATTCTGGGAATGTCAGTTTTGTTGCTTTTTGTTGCGTTTGCTTCCTTTTGGGTGCCGACGGCCTCATTTTTAGCCGACTAGAACTTGTTAGCAATGGTCACATGACTCACAAGCAGGAGATTTCCGTCCTGCCAGGTTAGACGAACGAATGCGTTGCAAGAAATCTGAAAATCACTGCTAATCCACATGTTGAATTCATCTTCTGCTACCCAGAATTCCTTGTGTTTTAGGGTTATTTCCTGCAGTTGGAGTGAATCCCATGTTCTTTCCTGGTATTGTGTTGCTTTTATGTGTTGAGAACCTCGGGCTCGGACAGCTGTGTGTATATGTGGGGAAACAGTTTGGCCATATGATATCATAAAGTATATGGTCAACTTTCCGTGTTGTTGTAAAGTCTCTGGCCTTTACCTGCTGCCTTTGTTTTAGCTTCAGGTGAATCACATACTTTACATTTCTCCGTCTGCTCAAAAGAGAGCACAACAATGGCCTTGTGTCTGACACGGACGGCACGGCGGCTCAGTTTAAATCTGTCATAAACACCGGCAGTTGGCGTGCGTATTGTGCAGCAGAGCTGATATTAAATTTGGGGAAGAGGTGCAGGCATTCTTTGGATTTGTTATGTTCCTTTGTTTTCACTGTTCTTATCGTGTGTTTTCACGTTGAACTCCGCAGAGCAAAATCCCTCGAAGAGAAGCAATGGAGATATAATTCAGCTCAGTTACGAACGTTTTTTTAGGAATGCGCCCATTTGAACTTGATGCTCGACTTCTTGAATTGCTTAAAAAAAAAAATATATATATATATATATATATATATATATATATATATATATTGTTTGCCTATTTTTGATGACCTGGCGCATCTCATGTTAACTTTCTGTATTGATTTTGATAAAAGCTGCATCTTATTGCCATGAGGCTGACAGGGGCCTAAACAGGAAGTGATAAAAGCATAAAGGTCTCGGTGTAGTCGGACTGCAGCTGGGTCGCCTCATGAGTCTGATGAGCATGTGACATCCTTACTTCATTACTCTCTCAACATTTATTAAAATGGGATTGTTTGTATTTTCGCGACAGCCCGATTTCCTTTCTTTTTTACACAAGTCACACGTATACATAGTGATGAGTTCAGCCTCGGCCATCTGCCGCCGGTCGCCGAGCTTCAGGTGGAGCCACTGAAGAGAGAAAGAGCACTTCTTATTTACTTTCTTCATCTATTGCCTTTCTGCGATTTCCTGTGTGCTGTAAGCCCTCCGTTGAACCAGACATTTAAGTTTTTTTGTGATAACCTTGAGTGTCTTTTTTTATTTCGACTATTTGTTTCCTAGCAACAGCAAGCAGGTAGGAGAAAATGATGAACAGTTTTTTTTAAACTCATGGGTTAGACTGCCTTTACCATGACAAAGATATAAGGCTTTGGGAACAACATGTTTGCGTGAATGCAAAACAAATGTTTTAATGATAGTCGTCATTCAGTGAATCTTTTTGTCTTCTTCTCCAGAATAGAAGGTTAAGGTAATTAACTCAACATGAAGCATGAGAAAACCTAATTTGTTTAGTGATGGAGAAAGTATTCACAAACTCAGGGGACTGCTCGCTAAGTTTAGATTGTGCAGATCTGGTCCCTTTGATATATCTACGTTAGAGGGGTCATGTTCCCATTCTCAGGTTCACAATTGTATTTTTGGCTTTCTACGAGAACATGTTCTGCCTGTTTATTCACCCTCGGTGTGAAACGCGTTGCTTTTTGCGCCTGTCTCTTAAACACTCCCCTCAAAGCCCAGTCTGCTCTTTTCCCCGGTGTATGATGTGGCTGCAGCATCCGGACATTTCTTTCTGAAGTAGATGCTCCAAGAAAAAAATACTAAAACCAAAGGAAATCACACATCTTGGGCATAAAAAAATACATGTTAACCTTCTTCTCCAATTGTGTCCATCTACTGTTCTGTGCTTATTTGTATGCTTAAAATGTGAGAAACCTTATCATCTCTGTCACCATAATGTTGGCACCTAAAATGGATGTTTGACATTGACCTGCAGAAATTTGGTTAGATTTTGGATTCCATCAGAAGTTAGTGGCAGGCAACACGTCTGCAGAGAGCATGGAGTTAGTGACAAGGCTGTGTGTGTGCGAGTGAGATTGCGTGTGTGTGTTTGATTGACAGAAAGTTGCATGTTTGTTTGTCTGCGGTACACAGTGCGGACGGGCCAGTAGTTCTACAGTCCTTAGAGCTCGGTCCAACATTTCTGGTGCAGCCTGATAAAACTTTATTTGATTTTAATTCGGTTCTATTAAATAAAAAACACCTTCAACCTTGGGTACAGGTAGACATAGCGATTGGATTTCTTATGGACATACTCCATGAAATATGACCAAAAATTTGTGTGTAAAATAAAAACTAAATTGATGTGATGGTTGGTGTGACGGTAACGGCCTTCCACTGTCTTCACATCCAAATACAGGGAGTAACAGCAGTAGCTCAATGCGTCACATTTAGCTTACCACAGCAGCACAGCCACATTTATTCTGACTAACACATAAAGAACGGTGCAAATCAAGTCGATTTCCTCTTTAAAAACGTTGGAAAATAGTTCACGTGATGGCATACTGTTTATACAGCTTGCAGTTGATGGTGAAAAAAAACAAAAAACAAGGTCAAGCTTTGAGAAGTTCATCCAAAACAAGTCACCAGTCAGGTTTAATGACTCCACAACATTTCACCCAACTGAAAGATCATATTGTCAAAACATGTGCACACACTTGTGCAAACACGCAGACATACAGTGTCTAAAATAGAAGCAGCCTCTCACTATCAGGTCCATCTCTGAGCAGGAAGTGAGGTGGTTTAACTTCAGTGGGATGTGGGGGAGATCAGGTCCAGGTGCATTTGTCTTCAACAAAAAACCAGCTCTGTTTGATGAACGGGAGGGATTTTCTTTGTTTTCTTTAAAGCCGGTGCTTGCTATATGACGAGAGTCTGCACAGACACACAGAGACAGCACCGGAGCTGTGCGATATGGGATAAACCTTGCATCAGTATATGGAAGAACCACACTTAACAAATAGACTGATCTCATTCCGATGAGCTGCATAACCCTACAAAGTATATCGTGAGCTGTAGATACTGAGATTCAGATGATACCTTTACAAGTCAAGGTAATAGAAATGAGTGTGTCGTTGATTCTTATAAGATCTGTCGGGAGATGGTGTCGGGTCATTGCATGGAAATATGTCTACGTCCAGAATGGCTGCCACTTCATCATCCGCAGCAAAATAGCAGAAACATGAAACGCAGAGGATTTTCTGTCCTAGAAACCCAGATGATGCTCATGAAGGGGCTGCAGGACACCAGTGTGCCGTCTGTGGTCCTTTCAGTCAGTGTAGCGATCCTGGAGTTCAGAATTCAACTTATGCATGGACAGTGATTGGCATTTTCTGAGAAGCAAAGACACTCGTCTCAAGTTTCCCAGAGCAGGCTTTGATGTTAGAAGAGGAATGATTTTTTGTTTCTTTGGGGGTTTGTGTACTGTGTGAATGCTCGGACCTTTCCAGAGTTTTGGGATTTGTTTTCCCCCTGGGGATGAATAAAATAAAATCTGATATAATCTAATCTAGTATGCTGTCTATTTATGAGCCGATGGTGCATATGGTCCATAGGGACTAGATACGACCAAAATTTTTGGGAAAGACACAATTGTCCCCACCAATATTCTGTTAATTTGAATTGCCTGTTCTAAAAAAATAATTTCGCACAATATATTTGCAAACTCATTCGTATTATTATCTATATTATGTTCGTCGCCCAGAAGAGTGAAAACTACATTTCCACGTTTTCCAAAGCGCCCTCGAGCCTGCGAGACAAGATGCTGTCATTTAATTGGCTGAAGAGTAACTTGCAGAAAGAGAGCTGGCCGGAGTCTGATAGGTTAAGCTACTAAATACACCAGGAAATAATAAAGCCTCATATTAGTATTTTGTTTGATCTCACCATTGATATTGTTGACCCTGTTGTGCTTTGTAGATAGGAAGATGCCACCAAAAAAGAAAAGAGATATCCGAAGTTTGTTCACCACCCAGAGGGTCGTTGTTAGTTAACGTTAGCTAAAAGGCTAACTACCCACACAGTGCAAACCTGCATCATTTTGAGATGCATTCAGGACACTCAAAAACTCATTGCAGATGTAGAGCAAATTGAGGAAGCAGCAGCTGGACCACCAGGGCTTCAGGTGAGGTCTTACAGTGATTCTGTGTTGAGGTGTATTATCATGGCTGACAGTGTAACCATTGTCTACCTGTTTTAAGCGAATTATTATTACGTTAAAACATGCATGCGCAGACCTAAGTTCTCTTTGCTCTTTAGGGAACAGTCAGTTTGAGTGACAGCGACCGTCATGAAGTGAGTGTAGCAGAGTCCTGGACACGAGGAGTGAACCATACCAGCCTGATCCGAAATCCCCTACCGATGCTGAGAGCAAACCTACGCCTTGGCGATGGTCTGTTGTGTCGCTCCATGTTTTCATTCCGTTTGGAAGAAGAGTGACTCGAGGTTTTGGAACTTAAGCGTCACTGAAACGATGAGAGCGCATTTACCACAGGGAGAAAAACTCCTTTCAGGGAGGAAGTGACATTGTTTATAGAAGTGTGCAGAAAGAATAAGTTAGAAAAAATAAGAAATCTGGGTCTCGAAAAGCCTGTGATGTATAATTAATAAGGCCGAGTGTCCACTATCTAACATGTCCTCTCCAGTAACGCGGGAAGAGCTCATATATCAGAGCTGACTGGTTCTGCTTCCTTCCGGCTTTGTTTTGAGGCCGGTGTGTCAACACAGTTCAGGTGCTTCAACCTTTTAAATCTCGACTCCCAGCTGACCCGTCCAACATATTTGCTGTACTGGAAACAATGAAGTCTTTACTGGCCCAGATTCCAGTTTGTCTTGGTGGATTCGCGCCGCCAATTAGCCGATGAATTTCCCTCGAGTGATGGAGCTGCCTAAGCAATGCTTCAGTCTGTTCTATGTATTTATTTATGTATGTATGTGTGTGTGGACACAACTGTTTCAGTGTGTGTAAAAGGCCAAAGTTGTCAGTGATACCGTGTGTGACTAAAGTTTTCAAAGTCCAACAGGCCTTCATGCTTTAGCGAATGTTCTCAGTTTGTAATTAAAACATGTGAAATAGGTGGAAATGAGTAGTTTGCTGAGAAAGAGCAAAACTAGCTCCTCTAGTAATATCCTGAGGGATTCTGTGGGAAAACACACCTTATCTCGCTTTTCCATCAGCGCTGAGTCCTCGCTACTTCAGCCCCCAAAGCGAGGAGATAAGATGGAAATCCGATTACTTAATGTCCCTGAACGATATTGGCGCTAAATTAAAGGAACACAAACCTTTCTTGTATCTCGTGTCGATCGGTCTTAAGGTCACGGGGTACGGATCACATGACAGGACAGCGTTGCAGAAATGTACAACATGTACAAAAAAAAGGGCGCATGGAGCGTGACGGGCTTATAGGGAAAGATTGATCAAGTCGATTGTACACACGTGTTGTTTCTTGGCATGAACATGCTAGTGTTGAATCCTAAACAACGACAGGTACTGGCAGCGTTTTTTTAATAAAAAAATTAAAGAGAAGCTAAATATTATGTGCTTGTTAAACATCAGACACAAGCAGGAGAGGAACACAAAAGACTAAAGCAATACATATTTCAGAAACCTCATCTGAAATGCCTGATGTCAGTTTGTGTCCCAAAAGAAATAGAAATCCCCGTAAAAATCAGTTCAAGGGATCAAAATGTCCTCCTTTCTCACGATATTTTCCATCAGCATGGAGCTCCTTGATGTGTGTTTTGTTTTTGTGGATTTTTGCCAAGTATCAAACCAACTGACGGATAACAGCAAATCTGGCAGCACGAAGGCGCCAGATGCAGTAAGGAACAGTACGTTGAATACATGACCGTTTTTAAACTTGGCCTTTTTTTCCTGATAGCTGCCTCTCAGGAACTCGGGCATGTTTCCAGAGACTGATCGTGAGTTTGTGGATTGAAGCACTTGTAATAAATGGTCTTTAATAGTATTTAAAAGTAATTGGATGGCGTTGATAGTAGACGAGATTTGTGGGGATCCAGACTGTTTTCTTCTTGTTTCTTGTCAAACCTCACTGCATCACTGCCTGCGATATTACCTTTAAATGAAAGTGACCATGTCTTGTTATGTGAACACATTTTTAAAGAACAGTTGTGGTTAATGCTAAAGTTAAAGCTTAGTGACTAATACAAAACATTGCGTTTAGTGTGGCTGCTTCACAATGAGAGCCAGTTCAATGCCTTTTAAACCCCACGATTTACACATTATAGTTAGACTGTGTAAAACCTTACAATAAACATGAGCAAATATATTGATGTTATACATCAAATTAAACAAGAGAACTTGGGCTACAAGTAAGCCATTTCCACACAACTAAAAATATCGTAATCATCAGGAGTCAGCCCACTCAGCACGTTTTCGGAACTAGCAACCCGTAGCTCATTAAATATATCTGTCATCCCTGTTCTTATATTTTATTTTATTTTGTGTGTTTAGTTTATTTAGTCTATTCCATTTGGTGTCTGTAAAGTGTTGGGCGCTACCATAACAAATTTCCCCTTGGGGATTAATAAAGTATATATCTATCTATCTATCCATCTATCAGAAAAAGCCAGATAGCAAAGAGCAAGAGGACTTAACACAGATTCTAAACTTGTTTAGCAAGTCTACATTCTCAGTGAAGGCAGGTCACTCGTGGAATGCTCTGCCACCACACATACGTGCACACAACACGTACAACACGTTCAAGCATAACCTGAAGGAATGGCTTGTTGCCAATCAGGTGTGCAGTCATTGATGTGCTGTCTGTCCTGATGCTTGTTTCGGCTATATGTGCATTTGTTTTTTTATGTGTATGTTGTATTGTAGCTGGGTTTGTTCTGCCTGATTAATGCTGCAGCCCGTTATGTCTCTGGTCTATTGCTGTACCCTTTCTTTTTGCTGTGTATTGGTTTTGTTTCTATGTTGTGTCAGTTTGTCTATGAATTTTATTTCCATTTTTATTTTGAGATTTTGTTATTTTAGGCTGCCTTAAAAACATCTGGCCAGGGACAGCAGATGGAAATTAGCCTCTCTGGCTAACTCTGGCTCACTTACAGTCCAACTGTTGATTGGTGTGCATTGTCCCTGCAAAATAAATGAATAAATAAATAAAATAAATAAATAAACATCTTCAGAAAATCCTTCTGTACCAAAGTATCACCGAGATATGAGCCAAAGAACACGGCAACATGAATCGCTTTAGCGCTTTAGTCACAAATGTTGCTTATCTTTGGCTTTAAAAAAAAAAAAAGTGGATGTATTGAACACTATAAGTAATATACAAGTGAAATATATGGTTTGGTACATGAGAAAATTCAAATTGCCCAAATGCCCTTTTCGCCTAATTAATCTGTACTAAAACTTCTCTAACGTTGTTAGGATTTATTTTGTCAAAGTCAAACTTTGCAGAGAGACTGGTCCCATATGTTGCTATGACCTCTGTGGTTGTTGACCTTTGCTCTGCATCCTTCCAAGAGATAATCATCCTGAAAGTGCTTTTCTTTTCTAGGTGAACCTAGAAATTCAACTTTTGCTGTCTTTCATCTTTATTTACTCTTAACCAGTAACACATATAATAATATTTACACATCTGAACAAAAGCAGACATGGTTTGCCTTTATTATAACACCAACATTATTCAAATTGCCTTTGTGGTTGCAGAGATACACCCTTTTTAGTTTGGGTATGTTATTTCGAGCAGAAACCTGGAAAATAGGTAGGGGTTTAAAAGGTTGTGAATCCTATGAAATGATGGCTTTGCATTAGCAGTAAGGTCCAGGGTTTAGTGACATCTAGTGGTCGGGTTGTAGATTGCAACCAACTGAAACTTCTTGTCGGAGAACTAAGATGACTGACACAAAAATGCAAATGGCCCTATCTAAAGCCAGTGTTTTTTCTATTCTGGGCAACAGTAGAACCATGGCGGATTCCTAGTTTATTATACACTAATGAAAACATTCTTATTAATATCATATTCCACATCTCCCAAATATCCCCCTAAATCCTACAAACCGGCCCTTTAAATCAGCTTTGACAAGAGCTGCATCATATCCTGTTAAAGCAATTTAAATCCAGTGGTGGAGCACCACAATGAAAACTGATATATGAAGAGGTTATTACTGGATGTAAATAGATTACTCGCAGACTATAAATAGTGACAAAAATGCAGTTTCATGTCGTGAAAATCTAACACAAACAATGGTTAGAAACAGCTCTGCTTTCCTCGCCACTGCTGCGTATCGTGTCAGAAGAGAAAACACAAACATATGTAAGATTCCCACGAGAGACGTTAGTTTCTATTTTTTTTTTTATCATAATTGACCGCTGACACAACCTCACAAAACATTTCACTGCCATCAAATTGAAGAAAATGATGCAAGATTACCAAAGTGCACATGTATTGCAAGATAAATCATTTCTTACGTTTTCCCTTTTCTCCAAATCGGACAGTGAGACAGATTGGAGGAGACACATGAGAGGGAAGCTCTGGTGGGAGTTGACCACTGGATCTCTGGACAGAGGGAAGTTACATGATTTGATTTAACATGTGGGAAAATTCCAATACTCTCTTTCCACCCTTGACTCTGGGGATGATCCGTTAGGGGCAGCTGAAATCTTTTTTTACCCTATAGATGAAACATGTATATATCATTTAAAATACGTATAGTCAAAACATCTGCTTCAAGCCATACGGATGAGATTTAAGGATCACATGTTTGTGTTTTGCTTATGAACAATACCATATCAGTAAGTCCGCAAAGTGACCTGCGTCTCACTCGTCTCAACCGAATGTGAATTAATTTTCTAGCTTTGCTCGACGAGCCGAATATTAGTGTTTCGGTCAAACTGTACACGTGAATATAAATGTGAGTCAATCTGAAGCTGGAGGATGAAATTGCAGCCAAAATGCCCCCCAGATGTTGAGGAAAGCATTACTTTAATGATGCTAATTGGAAGCATGAATTTGTTTATGACGGAGTTAACGTGGCTTTGATCTTCATCCCTACATTTAGTCCTCACATAGTATCGCGCAGGGTCAGATCTCCGGGATAAGCGGGGTTTTGTTATGCCTCATTAAATGAAGAAAAAAAAGAGGGTCTATTTGAGGATTTCTGCATGCTCACAATTTGATTAAAATAAACTCAATAAACTTCCAATTTTCCTCAAGGCAGTAGGGACAGCTGGGCCTGGCAGACGCTTGTTGACTTGAATTCACTCTTTGCCGCGGTGCCTCCAGATAAACGTCCTTTCAACTTAAGATCTTGGCGGATCATTGCCAGATTCAGATTTCTTTGCTCCATAAACAGGAGGTGATTGTTGTCACAGTGTAAACAGGAACTGCACGATTTCAGATGAACTGATGAGCGGAAGTTAAGCTTACGCTATGAGAGGATTCTGTTGGCAGCTAAACTTATAGATGTGTGAATGAGAAGTATGAATGACTATTGAGTGCAAAACTATACAATTTCTAACAACTTCTGATGTAATCCGATCCAGATATTTTTGGGGAAGTAGAGACAAAGAGTATCTGCATTACACCACGAAAGGATACTTATAATAGGATACTTATTATTGCTCGGCAAAAGCAAATTCAGTACTAATTTGTATGGTCCCTACGTAACAGCCTTTAGGTCCATTTACAATTATGATTGTTGATGTGCTTTCTCTTTGTTAAATAACGCAATAAATAGATCATTAATTGTGTTTCTGAAAACCAGGACATGCACCTATCCAGGTTCATGTTACTTGATTAAAAAAAAATGAATATAAAGTCTCCAAATAAATATTTATCTATATTCCTTTGGAGAGTTACTTCAACAATGTGAGTTTTCAACCCTCCTTAAAACTCCTCCTAAAATGGCATTCATATACAACGAATATACAACAATTAGAATGGGTGCCTTTGTTTATGAAGACAAGAAAGACATATTTTTGATCTGTAAAATGTTCGTATTTAGTGTCAGCCACTCGTTTCCCCTCCACGATTCACTCCCGACAACTCAGTAAAGGTCGAGGGCAGATTGTGGTCTTGGTTCAGTATTCAAAGTCAACTTAAGTTAATTCCCAACTTGGATCTTGCATCGTGTTGACCTTCTCACCACAGAATCTGACCTTTCTGATCTTGAGTTTCCGAATCCAAACCACGCCAGGGATGCAGGACGCTCCCCACGGTTTCTGATGACTCCGTCTTGTTCTTATTACAGCTGTCTCTCCGGCCCGAGCAACACTTCCTCCACTGGAACAACATGCTGCTGCGGTTACGTTTCCTCCTCAACATATTTGCCAATGCAATTAGTCATTTTTGTGGGCAGGGCGCTTTTTGACCTCAGACTCTAATTTCATGATCATTTGTAATCCGGATGCCTGCCTCCCAGATTTTCCTCCTCGGTATCTCATGCCGATCTTTCTCCTGGTGTCTGTTGGCGGTCTCAGGGCCCACGACCGTGTGACGGAGAGACAGACAAGAGCGTGTTTAGGCTGTAAACACGCTCGCTGTCAGAAAACAGAGGAGTAAAAGTTACAGAACATCTTGTGTTTATACCCCCCACCCCTCTCGCCCTTCTCACCCTGGACAAGCCTCCACATGGGGCCGAGTGTGTGCATTAGTGTGAGTGTGTGTGTGTGTGTGTGTGTGTGTATGTGTGTGTGTGCGTGTGTGTGTGTCACTGGAGTGAATGGTCTGATAACAGCTAGTTATTCACTTGGACTTACCAGAAGGAAGCCACCCGGACTTCCGTTCAGGTGTATGTTTGCTTGTTGGTGTGTGTGTGTGTGTGTGTGTGTGTGTGTGTGTGTGTGTGTGTGTGTGTGTGTGTGTGTGTGTGTGTGTGTGTGTGTGTGTGTGTGTGTGTGTGCGTGTGCGTGTGCGTTTCCCAGAATTCCCATGCTCATGAGGTCACACAGTCTTCACACAGAGGGACAGGTGACTGAAGTCCCCCACAGTAAAGGACTTTTGGCCACTTTAGGCTAGTTAAGGGTTTCCATTCGTACTGGGATTGAGTGTCAGTTAGAAATTGAATTCAAGTTTCCTTTCCTAAAGAATTTAAACCACCGTATTTACCTATATGTACATTTCACGACTATTAAATCAATTTATTAATTTTGACACATTTTCAGGATAATAAATGTAGAATTCTGTGACAATATATAGTATCTGTGCATTTACTGTACTTACAAAGAACAAAAAAACATCAAGGCTGTGAAACCACCACAGCATCATGGACAATCATCCATTCAGACTTTAAACATTAATACACTACGCTGCTGTTTTCTTGAACTCAGTCAACAGACCAATGCAAATGTACAAAACACACGGAACCACAACATATTTGTCCTTTTTGCTAAGTATTTGTTTTTTTGGATTCATTTAAATGTCATTTGTAAACTAAACTCTTTTTTCCCTGTCTCCCTCCTCTTCCTCCCTCTTGGCGGAGAACTTTCCTGCCAGCTTTGAGAAGAATGTCGACAGTCGCTGCCAGTTGCTCTGTGCTCATTTCCTCTGCCTCCTTCCTCTTCTATTCCCACTGACTCCACTGCAGAAACCTTGCTTATTTCTACCCGCTTATGAGTTATGAGACAACTCCGCCTTGACCTTAACCCTTCCCCCTAACCTTTTCTTACAATACCAATCACACCGTTTGCATTTGATGATTCCAAACAGACATTTTTTTTGTTGTATTTTCCTTTTTTTATTTTATTATTTCATTCTTATTGTGCCACTCCTTGTGATGATGGATTCATTGGTATCAGAGAGGTTATGAATTAAGCAGGAAAGCCTCAGACAAAAAGGAATGCACTGTAATTGGTATAGCACGCGTAACTAATTTGTATGTACAGTAATTCCAGTACTCGCGAGCCGGGACGGGTGACGTAGTGTAACGTTGACTCAAGAACTCTCTGTCTCTTCTTTCAGATTGTCGTTCCTGCCAAATCGCAGCTACAGCGACAACGGGCGGACGATACTGGCCAACGAGCAGGAGTCCCAGGACTCTCTCGGACCACTTTGAGAATGTCTTGATAGAGCTCGGACATCATCAGCTGATGTGTGTGTGTGTGGGGGGGGGCGGGACCTTTGAGTTCGCTCAGAGACGAAGAATTCTTCACAGTCTACTGTGAACTGACCTGAGACTGGGATTATCTCACCTGGATATTCACTGTATGAGCACAGAATCCTCACGAGATTTCATGTGTTCTCGATGCTGTCCAGGGTCAGAGGCACGATCGCTGGCCATCAGACAAGTGCAGATTGGTCCGATCTGACTCTAGGTGACTCAAAATGAGATTTGACGACATTGGCGCGTACCAAAGCACTAGTTGTTCTTGCGTCCATGGACTGAAACACTGCCAATATTTTCCCAGGTTCCGATTCTTAACCCAGAGAACTGTGCTTCTCAGTCGGACGTCAGGATCACAGGATGTGAAGATGAAGCGCCACAGATCTCAGAAGCTACAGCGGACCACATGCAAAACTCTTCTGCTTTTAAACCTTTATTATGGCATCAATGCATAGTTATGACAGAGGTAACGGCCAGCTGGCGACTGCAGATCTTATTAGATGTAAAGTTGGGTTTATTGTAGAGCCGTTTGTATTCTTGTCTTTTACCAGCATTGAGAGCAATCTGAAACTGCTGAATGTAATGTCAAATGTAGACGTGTTTTTTTTTTTGTATATTTTTTTATCCTTCATTTCATATTCCGTCTTGAAAGGCCCAGGATGTGAAATCAGAAAGGTCCCATTTCACAGTCTGCCAGTTTGTGATGAAATACAGCATCATATACAACTTCTATCATTCACCATTGTGATGAAACACTTGCCTAAACCTTTTCATGGCACATCAAATATTGTTGCACTCTGGCTGAAAACCGTGTCGCATGTCGTTCCACAACCAACAGCCATGTTGCGTTGGTTTGGTCGTGCAGGTCTGCATCACCTGCAAGACATGGTTTAAAAGCACTAAAAGTACATATACATATTTAGCATACAAACGGACATACTGAGAAAGAAATTACTGTCTGGTAATGTGCACTGTGCATGGGGGGGGGGGGGGGGCGGCTCAACATGAAGCCACCACGACAGGGCCGAGGAGAAAGAATGATGCTGAAGATGGACCCATGTGATCCTCAAATCAGGGCTCAATAACATTCAATATTTATAATTAGTTATTGAGTCACACTTTATAATAACTGCACTCTATGAAGCATTAAGTTAAGTATGAGTAAACACTTAATTCGTCATTTATGAAGCATTTTTATACATGATGGATTCGCCATTTGCGTGCAGTTATGCAGTTATAAAGGTTTTTAATGTTATAAATGTGATAACTGCACGCTATATGAGGCATTATATAATACTTCATTTACAAATGGTGAATCTATTATTTATAAAGCGTGGAATGCTTTATAAGTGATGAATTAAGTGTTTACTCATACTTAACTAACGCTTCATAGCGTGCAGCTATTTAAAGTGTTACCATGACTTTAATAATCTATTTTATAAATTTGATATGTGGGCCTTTTAAAAAAAAAAAAAAAAGATTAATTAATTAAAAAAAAAGAAATCTTGAAAACTCAACACAGGGATTTTCCCACACATGTAAAGGTGGGCAATGTAGTTTTTAGAAAGTGTTTTTCAGACTCGGGTGAACCGGGAAATGTGGGGGACTATTTTCAGCCACTGATTTGATGCAAAATTTTAAAACAATGAAAGTTAATTTCATGTTCCCCGGCAGAAGCACTATTTGTCGTTCTCTCCACAGTGAACTGGAAAATGAGAAATCGCAACATTTTGAGCAAACAATATGAATATCTTTCTCATTGGACATGATGAATAGACATTCAGGCCAGAGTGAATATCCCTCTAATGAAGCTTTAGGGACGTCTTTATGTTGCCTAATGGCCGGACTGTGTTTGAAAGCAGCGTTAAGTGATTTGTGACCACTAGAGGGCAACATTCACTCTCCTTTTAGCTTCGATTTGGTCACTATTTTCTTAAGCAGCCATTTGTTTTGCGCTCCCTGAAGTTTTGTGTCGCATATTCTCAGCACTATCGAGCTCGTTCGCTTGCAGCACATTAATCAATCTGATTCAAAGGCAGTTTAAAGAAATGCCTCTAACCCCGATTTAACGCTCCGGTTTGATGCTCGGTTTACATACCTGAATCCTTCTCCCTCTGTCTGTCACCACATGATCAGGAGATGGACACACAGAGATGTGAAGCCAACTCAGCCGTCTTCACTTTGTCCTCACATTTTGTATTGACTTTTTTTTTGTTTTGTTAGCTCAACATCTTTCCTTCTTATTTTCAATGCACAACCTCAAAGTCAAACTTCAAAGATGACGAGCTGAGTGAATGTCTTGTTACAATGTGACAACCTTTACTAGTCCACTGTGCCCTGTAGTTCATCTTTATTGTGTGCGACGGACATGATGAATAAACAGAGAATTTGACAACATTTACATATCTGTATGGCAAACGTGTGAGCAAACACTTGCTTCTTTACGCACCCAGTAGCTACGCAGCAGTTTACGGACACAACATATTCCCTTATTGCGAAAAAGACAATATTTCTACTAAGCTGTTTACATGGCTAATGTCAAAATGAATGTTCCAGTAATATTCCTGTTTCCATGCAGCCGTGCGTCTGCTTAACGTGACCGGTGGTGGTAAAAAGCTAGGCGTTGCAATATTTGCAGTAAGCCAAAAACTTGTTGAAGAAGTTAGTAGTTTAGTTAGTACGGTAGTTTTAAAAAGGTTTCTCCTTCCAGACCACAGATGTGGACTTTTATTTTGGGCATGCACCTCTGCAAACGGCTAGTTGGTTGGTGTACAATGCACAGAGCTCTCTGTGAAAAAGGCAAGAGAAAATGCACTATAAACATGGCCACAGATTGCTCCTAAAACCTGAATTGAATATCGGCATATTCCAGTCATATCATAGTCGGAAAATTATCTAATTAGAGTTAGATAGAATTTTTTGTAAACTCTTAACTGCACATGTCTTAGATTGGTGGTGTTTAATCACAACTTTGCACTCAACCAAGTTACAAAAACATTACTTGGACCCCGAGATCACTTGTCCACCACCTGCAAAGGCCCAATCTTTATTTAAGAACCACTATTATTTTAAGAAAGCGCATTTTTTTTCCCCCATTTTAGGCAGCTGGACGAGACTATTTTAGTCTTTGCACATCTTTCTGTCGATGATTTACACACCACTGTCTTCAGTAAGAGAACAACACCGACGACAGACTAATATTATTCTGTGTGGGCCTGAAACACATTTTTAACAATCCTTTGTTGGCGGCAGGCACAACGCCTCTCGTCAGGAAGCCGATGTGGTAGCAGCAAACCACGATTATCCCCCAATCATTCCCTCCGCCGCTGAGAACCACCTCACACGGATTTGCTGTGCTGACCACCCCGAGTCTGCTGGCCATCAACCAATCAGGGAAAAAGGAGGAATTCATTATTCTGTGAGTCAAAACTCAACACTTACTGACTCCAACACAATCCCTCTGGGCTCACGGACTCGACAGCATGAAGATCTCAAGGCGATTGCCTCGGAGCACAGTATAGTGACAGAGCCGGACCCGGATTTTATAAAAGCATCTTGGCTCCAAGATTTTTTTCGGAAGTTAACGTAGGAACACAAAAAAAGACACCGATCTCGTATTTCATCCTTCTATGGGCCGCTAGAAATTAGTCATGTTTGTTTTTGTTCCGGTGTAAATCCAGTCTAATCTGCTTTTTTAACAGATATGGCCCCTGAAAAAATAATTTGCTCGCAGACTTAAAGTGTTATTGATTTAAAACATCTAACCCTGAGCTGAGCCTGGTTCAGGATGGTTCCCATAGAAAAGCTCAGGCAAGCAGCATGTGAGCTGCTCTTTACCGGTGGAGGGGAAGTTAACCACACATACC
Organism: Cyclopterus lumpus; assembly: GCF_009769545.1. Taxonomy (NCBI): domain Eukaryota; kingdom Metazoa; phylum Chordata; class Actinopteri; order Perciformes; family Cyclopteridae; genus Cyclopterus; species Cyclopterus lumpus. The sequence goes on along the minus strand of NC_046977.1, from coordinate 14,930,599 downwards.
TTTGTCAAACCAACCTGGTCCTTATCCTTCATGTATGTTCTCCTGTAACACCCCAAAATACTGTTTTGATAATGCATACATCTGATGTTTTTCCCTCATTGTGGCCCAAAAACACCGGTTCTTGACAGTAAGTGAGAACTACAGTTGTAGTGGGTTTGGTTTTATCCCCACTTTCATCTTTGTGTTTTTGTTTGAAATACTTCTCCATAACTGTCGCTACAGGCTAGCGGCTGGCTGAGTGTCTTCTTCTGTCTATTGGAGCTTGTAAAACAACCGACTCACGCATTACCGCCACCAAGTGGTGGGAAGCTATATTGTAACTGAGACAGAATTGGATGCTTTTGATTGGGGGTCCCCCAGCACCCAAATACATTAGTATTATTTAACAACAACATTTTAAAAATGAACAAATTGATTGACAAAGTAATAAAAAACAAAACAATTTTTCATGGAAAGTTGTTTGCGGCCCTCTCGGTGGTGCTCACGGCCCAATCAGGGGCCGCGGCCCCATGGTTAAGAATCACTGACCTACAACACCCTGCCGGCTTATCTCCACACTGCCACTAGATGTAGCTAGAATACAAGCAACTCAAATATATATTTGGGGTTTTTGAATGTGACTTTATGTTGTGGACACCGCACACAGTCAAAAGTTCCATCAATCTGCGTCGGTTTCAGGGTGCAGGTACTGTGCACTGACACACTGCCATGACTTACTGGGACACTTGAATTAAACAGAGCCATCGTTAATGTCATTAGTGACACCTGTGGGGAAAAAAGGCCTATTAAATTATGGAAATGTTACAAATGTGAAACACATTCAGCTAGTAAACTACCTAAGCTGTCATGTATTACTTTGCTTTTATAGTAGCATAACCGCTGCAAAATTACAGCATTCAGCAATGCAGTTTCATCGCAAATTACCCCCCCCAAAAAATACTTTTTTTATTTTTGCATTTATTTACACGTTTCAACGGCCAACATGCCGGTCCTCAGACGTACAGCTTCTGGGTTTCAGGTCACTTAAATAGGCCTGTCACAGGTGCAATCAAGTAGCAGGAATGACTTTCTAAAGTTGCTCGCTAAAATGGAAATACAGAAGGCCATTTTGTTTGGTGTTTAAATTTTGTGTTTAAAAACGATTCAGATTGTATTTTCTTGCACCCTCTATTGAAGCTGCCAGGGACTGTTCAAATAGCTGAGAAAAAGATTTGTTAAATGCACGCAATGCTTAACAGTATAATTGTAGCCAAAACACACCAGATAGTGAGAGGGTTGAATCAGAGGATGCCTTTTTGGTCTGTGAAAGCAAATAACCTTGTAGGTGGTTAAAAATTAATAATGACCTGGTTGATCAGCAAACAGCAAACGTTTACATGTGTTCACGCTACTGGTAAAGTTTTAACTTCAACAATGATTACTCGTGGAAGATGTTGTTTTACTGCAATGCACAGCAGGAGGCTGCATGGACATTAACGCAAACTCTTTCCATAGTCACCACCGACACAAAGATTCAAACTTGGTTCGAGGCACCAAATGTGTCAAATGTGTCAAATGTGTCAAATGTGTTCTGAGAAAGCTGACGAGTGCGTTTCAAAGAACCTGCGAGTTTCAGGGTGAGAAACATTCAACTTCACTGATTCGTTTCCGCTGAGTCAACAGGATGCCTCTCTTTATACCTAACCTAACTCAAACGCTGATAGCAGGTCTTTGACTTTCTTTGAGATGATTAAAGTAAGCGACCACTCGACAACGGGCATTTTGTGTGCGTGACTCTTTTTGTGTTAGAGCTAATCTACTTTAAACATTTACATTCCTCACAGACACTTCAAGGGGTTAATAATAAGTAGAATGAATAAACTCTTTACATTTCTGCTGCGGGACCCTTGTGGCACTCGGGACACGTTGGGGGAGAAGAGGAGGTTGAGTGGTGTCATGTCATGGGGGTTATCAGGTAAAGGTAAACATCGTCTTTGTGCTTGGAGAAGGTCTGACACATGTATCTTCTCAGGTTGATTTGATGTAATAGCTCATCCTGCTACAAAGTTATTTTTATTACTATTTTCTGTGTGTTTTCAACTCCAGTGAGCCTGTGAAAGCCCCATGCAGTGGCAACACAACGTGGTTAGGGTTAGGAAAAGATTGTAGCTCGGGATGAAATAACTACGGGATTAGCACTACTTAAAACTGATGAGAGCCATGAGAGTGAACCAAAACTGTAAAAATGTGTGCCGGAAAACCAAAACAAAGAGCCGTAAGTTAGTTTTGCACTGTAATTTTGAGGGAAACTCCCAGGTTCAGGATCTGTTGTGTCCTTTGTGTTTATAGTGACAGAAAATAAGACGTGGGTGAGTAGAAAGTTGCTGACTGACAGTCTTGTAGTTATAATTAACCAGTTCTCAACTCCAATCGGAAGTTTCAAAATCTTTGGCTCTCAGCGTCAAACCCATTGGTTCCACTTAACCACACTTTTAAAAACTAGTCAGGAATTTTAAGTTATATTTTATAAATAGGCTAAGTAATGTCCTGGAAAAAGCGTTCACTGTATTCTTTTGTCGAACGTTACTCAAAGGAAACTATATGTGTTTATTCGAGAATATCTTGATGGGCGAAGTTATACACACGTTGTAAAACAGGTGTTATAGTGAGTATTTCTAGCAGCAGGACAGGATTTGTGGTATTTTCTCAAAACAATCAGGGCCGATGTTAATCAATATGAAAAATCATGTGTGGCTCATTGATGATGTGTTTCTCATAGTCTATGGATGATAATGGAGCTCTTGATATGGTGCCTAAACATAGAAATGTGAAGTGGTACTTGTCTTTAAAAAAAAATTAAATAGGAATCACTAACTAAAGCAGCAGCAATCTGAATACACACGTGCATCAGCAGCCGCTTAGTCACCATGGTAACCATCATCCACTGGCAATCCCTCCTCCCTCCCTCCATTTCTTCTCCTCTCTCCCCTCCCCCTCTGCTCTGCTCCAATCCGCAGACAGGAACAAGACGGGTGGTCGCTGCTCCCATCATGCTTTGCAGAAGGAAGCAGGAAGAAGACATAGGCAGTCAGTGAGCAGCCGAGTGGCCAACACAGACTGATGGTAGACGCAGAGGCACCAGTCAGGGAGGTATGGCTGATGCTGCCTCCTGTTTGCTCCTCTGGTCCTCTTCAGGTGAGTCCCTCCTCGTTTGACTTGTCAATTGCAAGGAAAACAGACAAAACGGTGTCCAGGATTCATGCTGGACAGCTGATGCAGCTTGTAGACAGTGGAGGGACAGATGAGGCTGCCAGTGGATTTAAAGGAGCAGTGCCGTAATCCTCTCAGGCTGAAGGGAGAAGGGTCGACAAAGGCGACAAGACAGGCGGAAACTCCTCACATGTTCCGATTGTTTTGGTTTGGTCTGCTTCCGTCGGAAGGGATACTCCAGTCTTACTGTGCATGGACATTGTCTTGTTCACCACACACACACACACACACACACACACACACACACACACACACACACACCAACAAGCAAACATACACCTGAACGGAAGTCCGGGTGGCTTCCTTCTGGTAAGTCCCAGTGAATAACTAGCTGTTATCAGACCATTCACTCCAGTGACACACACACACACACATACCAAAAAGAAGGCCCCTCTCCCTTGATAGTTCTGTCATGTTACATAATGTGACATACAGTATGTGTACATATGACTCGAAATTGGGACCGACTGTATTAGAAGAACACTGACAATGATGACATTCAGTGCAGCACATAATGCACACAGGGATACACACACACACACACACACACACACTTCCACAAACACACTTTTGTTTCAGATGGTGAATTTTAAGCATGATTGTAAAGAAAATCAGAAGCTCTCTTCTTGTTTCTTATTACAATGCCAGTGTTCATACCGTAGATGAGAAATGATGTACCCCGCCACAATTCAGTGTTTAAAAAATTACGGCTGAGTCCACAAAAATAACAGATTTCAAAACACCCACACTTCATGTAGGAGAGTGGGGCAGGATTATCCAGTAGGTAGTTGGCCTATAGCAACGGTGCACATTGCTGTCATGTGATAACACATCATTTCCATCTGGCTGTGATGGAGATTATCTACACAAGACACATGTTTTGCTTATCAAGTTCAATTTCCAGCACGAGGTATGCATGAGGTGTGTCTTATACATGTTGTTGCTGAACATTGTTAAAGGCAGTTTTCTTTCCATAATGGTGATTTTGGGGTAAAGTGAGCCGAAGGCTTCAGGGTCCATTGAGCCATAGTGCACTGAGGCCTATCAATGTGTAATAGTACACAACTGGTTTGATTTATCGTAATACACATTCTAGAACCGACAGGAAGTCGTGTGGCAATAGTAAAAATAGCAATACACTACAATGTAAAACATTATATAATAATGGTGCAGTTGGTAAAGGAGCAGCTATCATAATTTATTAGTTGATTTATAATATTTTTCCTGTTAATAATCTGAATCGGAAAGGTATAACTAAAGCTTAAATTAAATCTTATTCTTACAGATAAAATGTTCACTTCAAGCAAGTCTAGGCCAGGATTTATACTATGATGAAATAAACTGAAACACAGCTGCCTTTTTAGATTAAGACAGAAATATAAAAATCCCTCTATGGTTAGAAGTAATATTATGGCTTATAAGATTGTATGGTAACTATAGATGTTATCTTATTTTAATCGAATTGCGTCCAACATCTTGTTTATTCAGAAGCACACTATTCAGCACACTTAAGGAGCAGTGGGTTCAGTTTTGCTCTGGTTGGTTGACGATAAAGCGTTAAATGAGAGTATTAAACCCGAAAAAAAACACCTCGATGGACTGGCGGCCTGTCCAGGGTGTCCCCTGCCTTCGCCCTATGTCAGCTGGGATAGGCTCCAGCGCCCCCGCGACCCTAATGAGGATAAGCGGTATTGAAAATGGATGGATGGATGGATGGATGAGAGTATTAAACCACTTTTAAAATTATTACACGGGAGTGAATGTTCCTTTTCTTTTCATTTTTTAAGTGAATTAGTAGGTCCAATTTTCTTAGCTGCATGGCCTTCTAATTATGAGCTCAGATTTTATTTTTTAGAAATGTATATGAAAAAAAACCTAATAAAACACCTAACAGTGTGTTGGTTTGGATTCAACCGGGCAGGTACAACTCCATGTTAGTTTAGTTATTAGTTTTCCACACAATCTGAGTGTATTTGCTCGAAGACATATATAGGTTGTTTCTGGTGCTGTTCACACAGATCACAGGGGTTTATCTCCTGTTTGCTATGTAGTCCACTCGGCCCCTACAGGCTGTATTTGAACAGTATAACATGCTGACGTCGGGGTCTGTGCTCACTTTGCCGGCCTCCTGCAGGACAGATGTACACTTCGATTCAGTAAAATATTGACTGGACTTAACTTCTTTCCCAGAGTGGCCTCTTCCACATTCAGATACACGAGCATGCACATACATGTGCACACATGCGCACACACAAATGCTTTCTTGTTGTTGCACATGTTGACAAACCCCGCCCACTCTTGGTGACCCAGCCAATAGGGGACTGATTGAGGGTGAGCAAAGGGCTGCTCTTATCTCACTATTTATCCAGCTGAGGTCCCACTCACATAGACTGTTGTGGCTGCTCGGATGACATTGGAGACAAAGAGAGAGATAGAGAGATATAGAAAAGAGTGGAAGAGAGAGAGAGAGAGAGAGAGATGGAATGAGAAGAAGTTAAGGGAAATCAACACAGAGCTGATTTAATTAGGACACATCAGAGACTCGTGGTCCTGTTTGTCCCCGTGCCAGTGACTCTACAGGTAAGTGTATTGCCACACATTACTTATTGTAACTGTGTGTCCAAGAAAGAACCACTGATGCTTTTCAATGTTGGTTTTCATTCCTTCTGGAAAAGCATCTTAAGAGTAGTGATAACATGACTGGAGTTGGAGAGTGGATAAAGGTGATGTCGGGAGCACAGTTTAGATGATCTGCAGGTGGTAAGATGTTTACGGCACATACGTTCTTTCATAGGTAATTTAGAGCATATTAAACCTGCAAGGCCATCGACAATCTTTCATGGACAATTTTATGAATATCTACAGTAAATAGTTGTTGGAGTAACTACTTTGGATACAAACTACAGGAAGTCATACAGTACTGCTCTTATGCTCCAATCAGGAGGATTCCCCATCTCTGGTTGACTTGATTACCAGAGAGTTTTCTGCAAAGAAAAGATGGTTTCTACTGGTTTTTGGAAATCATACTTACATTGGGGGAGTTGTTGGTTGGTCTTTTCTTTTCTTTAGGGATCTTGTATCTAGTTTATTAAAGTCAATCACTTGGGAATGTCATTGTAGTGGTAATCACTTGCTTTTATGAATTGTCATTAATATCAAAACTATGGAACTCGACTCTTGGCTTAAGTTAAACATTAAGGTTTGGCCAATGATTTGCAACTTTTCAAAAGCACCTGTTCTCCAAATCAACATCAGCCGCAAAGCAAATTTAGAGTCTTGGGGTGAATTTGATCTGGTTGTCAAGTCGTGAAACTACCGGTATTGTTGTGTCGAATAGGGACAATAGTCCTGGTTTCAGTAGTTTAGCGCTGTTAAATTCTTAAAAGTAATGATATTTGTCATAAAATAGGATATATTTATACTTTTTTTAGTTAATATTGAAGACCTTGAAGTCGGTTACTTTCACCCCTTTAGACTTGTAACATGACTGGATAGAAGAGGCTTTACATGAAAGGCAAAGAGAGGAAGCTGCACAGTCTATGCTAATGTGGTAAGTGGTGATTCCTTTATCACATGATTAAAGGCGGAGAACATTGATTAGAAACAGTTTCCAGAAACAGCTTAGATCAAATGTTCAGGGTTGACGTTGAAGTAAATCGTATTGTTTGGTTTTCCAAAGGTCCTCAGTGTGACTCCTGCCATGCTCAGCAGTCAATCAGCTGTGCTTCTTGAAAGAAAAGCTTGTTGAGGTGGACATTTTGTTGGCAGCGGCGTTACACACCGGACCTCACGTGAGGCCTTGGTCTCTTTTTTGTGAAATTGTTACAGGCTCTTTTATTTATCTCCCGTGTCTTTTATCTGTTGAAAACGTCAGGCTGGATTTATGAGGCCCATATGAACACAGACTGGCCTGTATTAGTGGGTTTTCCATGCAAAGTGAGCAAGTATTGTCCCGCGAAGTAAAACTGCCTCAAACCGGCGAGTGGAAAAGAAAAACTACAGCACGTTGGAACTTAAATCTAATTTAAACGAATGCAAAGCGACAAATCTGATGTACACATCAAATAAATAATTCCACTGATCTTAATCCCCCTGTCACAGTGTCCGGCGCTGCCACAGGAAGTCTAGATCACAGCACATACCAGCGTTGTGATGGCCGAGACTGATAGCACATCATTGAGAGTGTTTAATGGTTTCTGTGGCGTGGCCATCTCCGTTGAGACGCAGCTGCTTCAGCAAACAGCTAACCTCGTGAGAAAGGCCTTCTGCAAGCCGTCGATCACCAGTTTCATTCACGAGTGACACGAATGTGTTGAACATTGGCTTTCATGAGTTGATGAGTTGTAAGTTTAATAGGTGTTGTCAGTTATGGTTTTTAAAAAAAACATTGAAACAGTTTCATGGTATCATTCTCTGTGTAAACACACTGAAACCAAATTAAGACCATCATGTAACACTGACACTATTGCAACTGTAGGATACATTATTGCTTTAAAGTATAATGTAAACCCCTTATCATTCTGCCACTCTGTAGGGGAAAGGGTGGGGTCAGGGGTGGATAAAAGGTCAACAGTATATGCCACGTAGAAGTGGTATACACCATCTGAAAGCTGGAACCTTGAAGGTTAATATAACAAGATCTACTCTTCATGAATCAGAAATTAATATTAATAAATTAAAATGTATTTTGAAAGTGCATAAGGGCTTAGAACATAGTGATGAAAGTATACGATTCCCACGCTCTATTATGTCTACATTGGGTTTTTTTTTACCGCTCGAGAATTGATTATGTAAATATTAGAAAATCCCTCTGAAATATTGCATGGGAGAACAAGACCAGCAGGACCAACATAGAACATATGCTATAATTTAGAATAAAACACTTTTGGAGGTTCCTGTGGGAATTGCATTTTTCTGCATTTGGGTGCCGAGTACTGAAAGCTGCTCAGAAACCGCCCTATCCTCCATTTACCTTGAAGGAAAGCCAACTTCTGAATGCCCAGGTGTCTAGTTTGTGGTTGTAAAATTTCATTCAACGGGTCATTACAATGACGTTTTTGACATAGTTGCACCAATTGATGTCTTAAATTTCATTCGTTCAAATTTCATATACCGCTTTAAAACTGAGCCAGCTACAGACCCCCATCAGCGTGCTAACCGGTTAAAGGAACAGTGAGTAACATTTAGGAAGAATAATTGCCAGAAATGGAATAAAATAATAATTACTATGTTTCAATAGTGTATAATCACCTACAACTAAGAATTGTTGTGTTTTCGTCAGCTTAAAAAGAGTAATTTATTCCATGAAGTCCGCCGAGTTGCACGGCCGTGTTTCTACAGCAGCCCAGAACGGACAAGTGAAAAAAAACTGGCTCAAATAAGAGCCATGTAACTAACAGGGCTAAAAAATGTCGCCGGTCCATCTCAAGAGATTTTTTCTATTTTCCATACGCAGCGCCAAGATTGATTTCACGGTTTTCTTTTTTTTTTCATACGCAGCGCCAAGATTGATTTCACGGTTTTCTTGCAATCCCCGAAAAGACGTTTTCTTTGCTCTCCCTTTGCTCTGGCCTACTTTTATAATGGCCCTGTCCTCACTCAGCCTCAACCCAGATGACCGCAACACATCAGAATACGGGTACAGATAACCAAGTATAGACCTGTCAGTATAGTGAAGAGTGAACGTGTCAAAACATAGAGGAGGTTCATGGGAAGGACTTGCAAAAATACCCCAACACTCTATTGTTATAACAATTTACAGTGTGGAGGCCTACAGTACAATCACTTGCTCTCAGTCACTGACTAACCTGTGTTCTGGGAAAAGGAGCTCATTAACGTCGGACAAAATGTTCGTCCTTTACCTTTACCATAGAAGACACTGTCCAGCCTGTACTGTTGCACAACTCTCTGAAGTTTAACTGCACAATTGCCTTTAGTTTACTATTAGATTTGTACACTGAGTTCTTTTGGAAATATGAAGGTCAATCGCCGTAAAACACTGAATTCATAATCCTGACTAAACAAAGGACTGATTGAAAAGTTTAAAGGAAAACAACTACAGAAAGCATCCAAGTGAATCTGTAAATGCCCCATAATTAAATTATACCACAGCAAACATGCATAGTGTGAAAGTGACCCGACAAGAAGATATCATATTGTACTTATTAAGTCATATCCAATGATATTCACTTATTTCCATTTCCCTGTCTTTGTCCTGTATATCTCCCTCCCCTCTCTCCCTACCTCCTTTTTCTCCGAAGATGATCTTACAGGAGCACAGCTGACCACATTACCCACCTCCCCTCCCTCTTCCTCTCACCTTGCTTCCTCTTCCTCCCTACGACCATGGAGGAGGTCACCAAGGTCATGCCACCTGTCCTGGAGCGTCGGGCTCGCCAGCGACAGCCCACAGTTTCAGTCCTCAAATCCAAGCTGAAGCAGGGTGTGACCTGCTCGTTGCCAAGAGTCCGATCCACCCTGACCGGATTCTTCCCTGTTGTGCGTTGGCTGCCTAAATACAAGCTCCGCGAGTACGTTTGGGGCGATGTGATGTCCGGGGTGATCATTGGTATCATCTTGGTGCCGCAGGCCATCGCCTACTGCCTGCTGGCAGGAGTGGAGCCCATCTATGGATTATACACCTCTTTTTACGCCAACATCATCTACTTCCTCATGGGGACGTCCAGACATGTCTCTGTGGGGATCTTCAGCCTCATGAGCCTCATGGTTGGACAGGTACGGCAATGGATCACCGGTGGCAAGCAATGGTCATGCAATTCGGGTAGTTTATGAAATGTTCATTGAAATTGTATTAAAAGGGTACAGAGTAAATAAAAAGGATAATTAAGGTGGTGGAGTGGCTGGCACTGTCACCTCACAGCAAGAGGGGCCAGGGTTCGATCCCTGACCCCAGGTGGTCCTTCTCTGTGGCGTTTGCTGGATAATGGATTTGTATAATTGATAATAATTATTTCCGCTATTAACAATCTGTTTTGAAACATTATTAGGACATTTACATTTTTTTTTCATTTATTTCCAATAAGCTACTTGTCACTGGGAAGATGTCAATTTGTATAATTGATCACTTAATACCACTGAATTGTAATGATTTTTACAGTTGTATTTCTTAGGTTTTATTTAATGGATTAATTAAGACTTCTACTTGCTTGCAGGTGGTGTATAAGGAGATGTTCCTGGCGGGTTTTGACCTCAACGAGGACTCCAAAGCGTCTGGCCCTGATGTGTTTAATGCCACACTGGGCACTAACCTCACTGCTGGTAAACTTCACAGTGTTGAGCTAATGGGTCTGCAGTGTGGGAAGGAGTGTTACTCCATCAGCATCGCCACTGCCCTCACCTTCCTGGTCGGCGTCTATCAGGTAATAGATGCCGGTGCATATGGACAATGCTTTTAGGCCCTCATTTTATTAGTATGGAGTCTTGACCTCATGACAGTGCTAAATAAAAAGCCAGGGGATCACTGGTTAGTAACCAACAACTCATCCTGTGGGGACATTAATGTATACAAGTTTCATGACAACCCATCCAATTTCACTCAACATGTCAATCTCATTATGACATGAGAAGAAAAGTTTGGGGATCATCAAAGTCGTTAGTATACATCTGGGAACCATGAAGTTCTACAATACTTTTTTTTGCTAATCTATCTAATTGATGAGATATTTAATTTGAAAAGTGACTCACATTTTCATTCCCATCCATTTCCTATCCCTCCCTCTTTGTTCGTCTTCCTCTCCCGCTCCACCTCCTAATCTCTTCACCAGCTCGCGATGGCCGTGTTTCGGCTCGGCTTCGTCTCTGTATACCTTTCGGCTCCAATGCTTGATGGTTTTGCCACGGGAGCCTCTTTCACCATCCTCACCGTGCAGGCTAAATACCTGTTGGGTCTCAAGATCCCCCGTCACCAGGGCTACGGCACAGTCGTCGTCACCTGGTTCAACATCTTCGCCAACATTCAAAGTGCCAACATGTGTGACCTCATCACGAGCATCATCTGCATCTCTGTATTAGGTAAAGTTAAAAAACGGCCTCATGTGCTTCAAAATGAATGATACAACACGCCCAAGAATGGCACGGGATGAGGCATCCAATACTGGCCATACATTTCTACAGCCTAAAAAGCTCTTTTCTAACTGTCTTTTGTTGTTGTTGTAGTGGCAGGTAAAGAGATCCAGGAGCGCTTCAAGGATCGTCTTAAGATCCCTCTGCCTACTGAGCTGTTAGTCGTGGCAGGAGCTACACTGGCCAGCCATTTTGGGGAGCTGAACAGCAAATATGGCACCAGTGTATCCGGTTACATCCCCACAGGGTTCATTTCTCCCCAGGTGCCCAGCTTTAGTCTGATGCCACGGTTGATACTGGATGCCATTCCCTTGGCCGTCATCAGGTAATGTGTCAGACCTTTAACATGCTGTATGCGTGGCTTCCACGTGTGCCTCTTATATGGATTGTTACAGATGTAATTTAGTTGCTGGACTATCATCTGGCAGGCCGGAATGTGGCCTATATGCCCTCATTATCTGATTGCATCGTAGTATGACTTGAAACAGATTTATTTACAAGACAACACTCGAGTCTTGATTAATACGTTTAATACCTAATTATATCGGGAAGAAAAAATGCTATTTTATTTACACTTCTGTTGAACGCCCTCACAGACTCAATTGGTAAACACACTTTCTTTCCATCTTGTAGTTTTGCCTTCACGGTGTCGCTGTCCGAGATGTTTGCAAAGAAGAATGGCTACACGGTTCGTCCCAACCAGGAGATGCTGGCCATCAGCTTTTGTAATATCATCCCCTCCTTCTTCCACTGTTTCACCACCAGTGCAGCATTGGCTAAAACCATGGTGAAGGACTCAACAGGCTGCCAGACACAGGTGCATTTCATACTTTTGGAAACTGCTTGAAATGCTTCCCTAAAGTTGGAACACTCTTGCTTGCCTTGCCTGAGTGAATGGTTTCTAGGAACATCACTAAAGTCGGTCCCGAGGATTCAGAGGAGCAACACGTACTCTATCTGTTGTAGCTGTTCATGTTAAGTCTGTGGGAGATGCTCACTATAAAATATCTCTTTCTTCCTCTGTCTCTTTTTATTTATCTGCTCCTCGCTCAGATCTCCAGTCTGATCAGCGCCATGGTTGTCCTTCTCGTCCTGCTCTTCTTTGCGCCTTTCTTCTACGCCCTCCAGAAGTGTGTTCTTGCCTGTATCATCATCGTGAGCCTTCGTGGGGCACTGAGGAAGTTCAAGGATGTCCCGGCTAAGTGGCGCGCCAGCCGGAACGACGGCATCGTGTGGCTGGTCACCATGTCGGCCACGGCTCTCATTAGTGTGGAGGTTGGCCTCCTGGTCGGAATATGTTTTTCCATGATCTGCGTCATCTTTATGACCCAGCACCCGAAGGTGAGTAATAGACTTAATGCTGATAATGGTTGTTTAAAAGCTGATGCAAATGACAGCACGTGAAAAGACAATTATTGGCCTTTAGTTATCTCATGATCTGATCTAATCTAATCTGATGTCCCATGCCAGGTCTCTCTCCTGGGCCGAGCCAATGACACTGATCTGTACGAGGACTTGGACGAGTACAAGAACCTGACGGCGCCACCTCGGGTTCAGGTATTCCGTTTCCAGGCTCCGCTGTATTACGCAAACAAGGAAGCATTCCTCAAATCCCTCTACAAAGCTGTCGGCGTTGAGCCTTTCCTGGAGCTGACGAAGAGGAGAAAGGCAGAGAAGAAGGCTAAGGGGATGTCCTCAAAGCTGGGCAAGGCAAATGGGGATACAAGCAACTCACAGGTTGTTGTAGGACTTGTACAAAGAGAACTGGCTTTCCACACAATCGTCTTAGACTGCTCTGCCATACCCTTCATGGACACAACAGGCATTGACACATTTATAGGGCTGGTCAATGAATACAGAGAGATAAGTGTGAGTGTGCTTCTCGCAAACTGTAACACCTTAGTCATTGATACCTTGCAGAAAGGACAATTCTTTGGGAAAAATGCCAAAGACATGAGCAGCTTACTGTTTCATACCGTTCACGCGGCAGTTCTTCATGCAAACAGTACATTCGCAGCAGCAGAAAGACGGTCAGAAGACTCTGTGGTTTAGAGCAGCTGGAAGAAGAAGGAATGTAGGCACGCTATCATGATTTGAGGTATGCTCATGTCATGCCATCTATGACAATACTGCATTCTGCAAGTTAGCTTTGAGGTTGCTATTTAGGAAGCTCTGTTCCAGAAAACATGGGGTACCCAAGAGGATTCAATAAGAAAGAGTATCAAGTAATTGGTTTGAGCCTGTTCAATACCTGAATATTTGTTTCTGACATCATACAACTGTTTTCTCCAAATACACTGGAATTTTAATAGCAGTTCTAGCAACAACAACTAAAACAAATCTATTTCTTAGTCTGTAAATGCTCCCTCTTAACTGTCATCTACGGATGCCTTACAAAAAATATGAAAATACAGCATGTGGTTCAGCAAACCTCTGCAATCCAAGCTTTCAGTCACCGAGCAGATTTTTTTATGTCATTTTTTCAATAAAGGAGACCCAGATGGAAATATCACAAAATAACTGGCCACCAGCAGGTAATGGTAGTCAAACTCCCTGGTTAGTTCCTATTAAATGATGATTAATATCTAAATCACATAACACATTTATGTCCCTCTATTGAAAGCAACGTTGACTGCAACGGAAGCTGTTTAAACTTTTCATTTCGCTTGAAGCATTTGGCCAAAGTCCATAATGACTCTAATCCTGGAGTCCAGAGTTCACACATGAAGATTCAGGCACTATAAGCCATATTCCCCGATCTCCCAGCTGTGAGATTGGAGCTCGAAACATTCCTGAAGGCCAGTTAAACTCTTCCTGACTGAAAGGAGAAGCACTGTGACAAGCCTGGCCTTGTAAAGCTTCAGAGCTCGGCTCATTGCAGCACGCTTGTACTCTTGCCCTGTTCCCTGGTGAGTTATCATTTGGTGCTTCTGAAATGCATGTCTGAAGTGATGCCACGTGTTTCGCCACTACTGGTTTGTTCAATCAAGTGTTTTGTAACTGACTAAATTAGAGCAGACTTAGTCTCTTTGTTATTAAATCACTGTTTTCCATTTTTTTCTTTTATTCGTTTAGCTGCCAAGTGCATAACATTGAAAAGTACCCCCGATTTATGTAATACTTCAAAAAGGATGTATTTTTTACTTGTACTACTTTATCATAAAGTTTTGATGAACTGCCATTGTATTAAAATAGACATTTATATTTAGAAACTTAACATTTTATATTTGATCAACAAATGTAAAACATTTAATTAAGAGCGTTACCGTCTGCTCGAGTTTCATTATTGACAGTGTTGACATTCAACACAAACAGTACAAAACTGCCTTATTGTTCAATACTTGAATCAAACTGATATGATTTTAGTGAAGAGCTTGTATCTGTGACTGAATGATTTCCTTTGATAACAGACATTTATCATAGCAAGGGAATATCAGTGAATAAAAGTATTCAATCTCATAATGTCCAACTCTTCCTTTAACAAAGCAAAACTAAACACAAGATTCTCCTTACTGAAAGTAAAGGCAGGGAAATGAATTACGAGTTGTATTTTTACAATGATTTCCCATCATTACTGTCTCAGACACCATTTGCACAAATATGAATTACAGCATGAGGTGATTTTGTGACGGTATATCATTTTCTAACATAACTATTATAATAAAGCCACAGCGGAAGAAAAAGACAATCATTCAGGATGACAGCATTGCCACAAAACAGGAGTTAAATGACTAAATTATTGTTTTTGTTTTAAATACATTTGAAACTGAGATGGTCTTTGTGCACAATATAGACAGAGGGGGATTTGCCGTAACTTTCCTGCTTCTGAGACCGATACTTTGAGCATGAGACCTGACCGAGGGCCTGCTGAGTCAGCAGGAGAGCCCCGTGTTTAACAAGCATGTCCTTTTCAATAACTGAAGTGAATCGCTCAACACAGGAACAGGAAGCCCTCACATGTGAAACCGTCTGAGGAGTCTCCTTCTTAGAAGACAATCGATGGTTAAATTGGTCTCACATTGAGAGAAACAGGAGAACCGAATGTGTGCATCAACTTTAATATTTTTTACTTGTGAATTGGTAACTTTTGTCCCGATACTGCCCTCTATTGTTCAATTACATGAAGCGCGGAAATAAGCGCATGACTGATATGGATTAGGTTAAGACATTAAGATCAATCAACTTATTCCTGAGCTACTGATATAAGACGAACCCAACAAACTTATTTCCCAGCATTCTTTATTCATTCTAAATATTTAAAAATATAATTTCACATAGGCACTGAAATAAATAGTATACATTTTGTACATCAGCGCCAGTGCTTTATCATAAAAATGATATTCAAGGAAAACCCAAACACAGGATAAAACAATCATGAGATGATTTTTATGCATGAGAAAAAGTAAAAACACACTCAAAAGGCAAAAATAAAGTCACTTCTTTCATTGTGCCACTTCCAGTTCTGCAGCAGTAAGTGATCTCAAGTAAACTTCATAACTTATTCCAAGCATTGAATTTGACTAAATACCATACTGGCCTTGTTGTGTAACAGCAAAGATGAAACCGAGTTTGATCATCATTTGTTTTTGACCCAAAAACAGATTGTAACAGTAAGTGTGTATACAGTGCAAATACTCAAAGATAAGGCGAAAACGTACAAACATAATTAGAATGATGTAATAAAGCAAACACGAAACACTTAAATATGTCCCATAGGGTGCGGGGGGGGGGGGGGGGGCCCTCATTTAAACAACAGCATCAAAGAGACAATAACGACAATGTTTCACACAATTAGCCTTTATGATAAGACTATATGATCCAAAGGCTGCAACGGTGACATCTGATAACCATTTGGGCTGTAGCTACCTGACTTATCAGCCACAGGTGTTAACTAATCAGTGAGAGTTAAAACTGCTACTGCTCACTGGATTGTTCGCAAAAAGGTTTTGTTGTTGTTTTAGTTGTCCAGTTCAAGCTGTTGTTTAAAAGGGTAATTTCATCCATATTACAAATCAACATTATTTTTCTTACTTCAGCCATGCAGACTCCGGTTTTCTAACCACTTTCTAACAAAGCATGCAGTAGTCGGTGACTCCACACATGACCCCAGAATCATTTACCAGGTCAGGAGACCGATGTGGTGCAGAGATTATCAACAGATTCAGCCAATGATTCAGTCTTTTATCTCACCACTTGCCTTGTGATGACACATCCTGTTTACTGAAAGGTTTAAATCCAATCTCTACTAATAGCAACTATATTAAAAAGGGGCCGCTTGTACAATATGTTGATTAACTCTGTTGCTCTGGTATTAAGGCTGATATGACATCTTGCCTCGTATATACTGACCTATTATTGTTATTCAAAACATCCACCTTATCACACACAAAAATCAAGCAGTTTAAAAAAAAGAATGTACTGTAGGTTAAATATGGCTCCTACATTTTCTTCATAGATATTGCAGATTGATCGTTGATTGGCCTTTAGCAATTTGTTCGAAAACTTCAAGTGCTCGAGGCGTTGGGACTTTACATGTCCCAGAGTTCACAGTGTTTATATGTTGATTTTCCAGTTGTCATGTTTTTGTTCTGCGCTTTCCACATTCCAGCAAGACATGTCATACAATCTAACCTCGTAAAAACTGATGAAAAAAGAAAGAAAAAAAAAGTCATGGTTCACACAGGCATTTTTGTTCGATTCAACAGAATCGTTGTCGATATTTTTCAAAACTCATCCCTATATCAACCAACAATGAGATAAAAATTATCACCAGTTAAAAAAACACCAAACTGTAGTCTGTTCCTACAAATTAATTTATATTCCAGCTTCATGCATCTTAATGATTATGGTGGTTAAGCGGTTTATAGATGTACAGTAGCGTCAAGCCACTCCTAGCTGGTATCTACTGTTCAGTGTGTACATTACTGTTCAGTGTGTACATTACTGTCTCAGTGTGTACATTACTGTCTCAGTAATGTACACACTGGCCATTAAACGGTAGTCAAACCGTCACCAGCGGCTAAGTGGAAGATAAGAGCTACCTAAGTTTTACAACTTAGCAGCTAGTGGTTGAAAAAACCTTGAGGCAGCAACTTCTAACCAGCAGCTAATTGGTAAGAAGTGTTTGAATATTAACATAAGAGTGTAACTGATGTCTATTAACAGTTTTAGCTTTGTAGCCTGCAACCGGTGGCCTTTCCAGAACATTGTTGGATCAGTTGAACTTAGCTGCTGCTGGTCGGGCAGGACTGCCTGTGCCTGAAGCGCATGATGTGTACAGCTGTCTGGTGCCACCAGTAAAACATCACCACCACCAGTATGTGCCATACCTGGTGGCTGGCACCCAGGTAGTTCAGCTGGCCTAGAAGAGGAGGGGAGGAGGGGACAGGCTCTAAATAGTCTTCACATTGTTGTTGTTCATTCTCGTACTTTCTTCACAATGTACAAGAATGAAAATATAGTTCTTTTTAGGAGGATATTTAACATTTAAATGGCTAGAAACAGTACGTAAACATGTCCTAAACATCGGTGTATGCTTATATTCTCACAGACACAGCTGCCTGTCGACGCCGTACTGGGACGCCTGCTTACAGTGGTGCCATCGTTATTAGTAACACCTGTGATTCTCCTGCCACGCCAAGTCAAACATATCCGCTGCTGTGCTTTGCCTCGTTAAGTGGTAATTAAGGAAATCTGTTGCAGCTGCCTGATTTTCCAGGTCAGCTGGGAAGCTTTAACAAATGCTACTTAACAATACAGAGTGGGTGTCAGTGTTTAGTCTACTTGCACTACTGACTGCCACAAAAGTACATTTTGATCAGTACCAAACAAACTTAATATTGTACAACTTGTTTCCCTCTACAATACTAACACTGCCTCATTTCAATCTACTACAGTATTAATAATAATACAAAATATTAAATTATATGAAAACTTCAGTATGGATCTTTTTTTTTTTTTTTTCTGTGACTCCGGCTTTAGTAGCCTGAACATTTGCAATGTCCTAAACGTGCAACATGTCCAGTAACCTTACACGTACTGGACTTAGAGTAATGCATTTTAATACATTCACCTCTTCAGTCTGCAGCATGTTCTGAGTTTAAAAGAAATTAATTGGAGGTAGTAATGACACCGTTTCAGTGTAATTACACAGTGTCACTATTTTAAAACGTATTGTTTACCTTTTACATCTGTTAGACCATGTCTGCAGAAGGTTTAAGGTAAACCTCAGATATGATGACCTCTAGTGTTTTTTAGGTTGTTTCTACAGAACCATTTAGACCCAAACTACAGATGCAGTTTAAGCTGCAGCTTCTGAGACCAGATCAATGAGGTTTAAGATACCGCATGGTTCTGTTCCAGATGACACGGGTTTGAACCCGTCTGAAACCTTGAGCTGCAGCTCATAAGAGGAGCGGCGGCTTCTGCAACTCTTTTATTTAAACCTTTGTTTATCCATAGTCACATAGTAACCCCAATTACAAATCTCTTTCTTGTTCACTTGGTCACAGCTCCCCACTTGTACACACAAAGAGACGGAGGAGAAAGACTCACCGGGGAAGCAGCGTTCGGGGATCTTGGTGACGTAGAACAAGAAGGCAGATCCAGCTATCAGGTACATCACGATTATACGAGGCAAGAACAGCTGCACGTGCAACAAAAAAAAACTACGTTTGTATCGCAGAACGTTGTAATCGGGGGGCGGGGGCTGAAATTAATGAGTGGTCACATGATCACCAGCGGAACACTACGTTTCCTGACCTGTACAACGTCAGTGGTGAATCCTCCATTGAGCCAGACCCAGTGACATGCCGGGATCACACTGATGCCAGCCACACAGCAGAAGATCGTCGTCCGAATCCGTCGCCAGTCGTTGCTGAGGTAATGAGGGTGGACCTGAGCACAGAAGACGGCCAGGATCAGGGACAGCACTGTCAGCAGGTAGACCTGTCGCCAAAACTGCAAGATAGGAGAGTGACTAGATTAGATACGGTCTGATCAGAGCTGGAGCATCCGTTTCTTCATTAGCATCTTGAGGAAAAGAAGAAAAAAAAGATGTCGACGGTTCACACTTACAGTGTTACAGTAGAAGGCGTAGAAGATCCCGGGTACATAGCAGCCCAGGATGCCGACAGAGATGCCTGCATAGTCCAACGACAGCCAGAGACGGCAAGTCTTCTCTGATCGGTGGCACGAGAACAGGTGATACCCCACAGAACACAACATGCACACCTGCGGTAAAAAAAAAGCACACAGTACTATTTACAGACTGGAAAGAAAAAGTACTCATGACATCCAACACAATTAATATTATTTTTTTATGTTTAGAGCTTTCTTTGTGATTGTCATTATTGGTTTCACCAATAGATCTTTATCTTTTAAGTCAACACAATCCTTCTGCAACTGCAATACATTAACTTATCTCAAAGAATAGTGATTTTTGAGGACAATCTAGATACTCACAATATCTACTTATATGGACAAAGAAAAGGGTTTAAAGAGGGTGTGCGTGTCACAAATACTACACTATATATCTACTGTAAGTGGGGATCACACCAACTTGTAATCTATTCCATTAGCACGTTAATTATCAGCTGCTACACAACTTACAACAGCCAGACCTACACACAGCTTACACACCTGCGTGGGTTGAGGTGAACTGATTGCGCGGCTGTGGCAGGAAACGTGAACCTTCATAAATCAGTTTATTAAGCCATAAATACTTTATTCATATAGAGTACAGATGTTGATAATTAACTGATAGTTGTAAACAGCTGTAAATCATTTTTAAAAATCGGACAGTAATTCCAGTTAAAGTAGTATAATTACAGACATGGACACCGGACACTGGGAGGACATCTTGTTACATTAAGCTGGAGCGGTTTGCGTTCAGCTTCACGTCCAAACAGCCCAGTGAACAACAAGATCTGGACAAATGTGCAAGACTTTGTTTGATATCAGCGACTTCTCCGAATGGACGATTAGACCAATCATTTGTACCTGGAAGCAGAAGAGTCCTATAACGTAGATGACGTAGTCCTCTCTTTTCGCTCCAGAGGCTGGCAGGACAGATGAGAGGTCGTTGACCCCCAGAGAGAAGAAGAGCAGGAAACCGAGAAGGTGGCTCCAAATGTTCACAGTCTCATTGGACAGAATGAAAATACTGCAACGGAAAAGAAGAGAACGCACATCAACGAGGCCGTGAACACACCAACGCCCACTGTAACATGCACCTGCATAGCATTCTACATCATTGACACCAATAGGCAAAACAATACTTAAATAACATCAACACGACTGGATTGTGGTGAATAGGTCTTAAACTCTGATATCAAACGTGCATGTTTCCAACATGACTCCCACCTCCTCAGGCAGAGTTTAGAGGGCAGGTGGGCCCTGTAGCCGCCTGTGATGAAGGGGTTTTCTTTGAGGAAGACGGGGATCTGTTCGTAGGTGTACAGCCTTATCCTCTGGGGTATCAGCACCGGCCATTGCTGGTAGCTGCCCAGCTCTATGTAGGGGACGGTCTTCAGCAGCTTCTGGGGCATCTTCAGCAGCATCTCGCTCTCTGGCAAGCCGGGAAAGGTAAAGGCTGAGAGAGAGAGAGAGAGAGAGAGAGAGAGAGAGAGAGAGAGAGAGAGAGAGAGAGAGAGAGAGAGAGAGAGAGACTGTGTAATTCATTTGAACTCATTTCATATTAAGAGTTTTAGTTATCGTGTTTGTGAAACATTGTACAACGTGTGTTTACGTGGACGCCAGGTCGTTGGTGTCCATGTTTACCGACTCCTTCATCCTCTCCTCCCCAGCATGTGTGTGTTTACCTGTTACCACTGTGTATTAACACTAAACACTAAAGCTTATTCGTAAAGCAGCCAAACGGACACACTGGCATCTCTTCAAAGCAACAGCCCGTCTCATTGTTAGCGAGTTGAGCTCCCAGGCGACGCTAACCTTGAACCGGCATGTTCCGTATCGTGAGCCCGCTGGACTGATTCAAACGCACCGCGGCGCACAGCTCACCATTAGTCGGACCGTCGACGTCCTTGTTGGGGCAATTCAGCCATGACTCGGTAACTAGTAAGCTGGCCTTGCGTTAAAAAAATAAATAACATTTTTAGTTAAAGAAAACACACAAAACACATATGAGCGAAGCTACTGGGTGACGTCGAACCTCTTCTTCTTCTTCTGGATATTAAAGGCGGAGGCGGTACGTTACTGCCGCCAACTGGTGAGAGGGGAGCACTGTACCTGGAGCCAGAGTAACCCTCCGAGCTTTGCTGCAAAAATATCTCTTACAATCCTCTGTGAAAGTAGTTTGTTGTGTATTTGCATAGAGATGAGAGAGTGCTCTGTCTACTCGTCCAACTGTTACACCCCAAAACAAGGCACGGACCACATAATCCATTACAGCCGTCCATGACATTTTGGGAGGGGATCCCTGGTGCAACATTAAACAGACGAGATGCAATTTGCTGACACAATGACATTGGCATGTTATGACAATCCAGTCCTCTTTTGTTGTGAGACAAAGGAGTAGATTTAATTTATTTTCACATGTCGGATCAAATAACTCTGACATGCCAAGGGCGTTATGTTAGCCCATTCAATTTCTCTTTCCATCTGCAACAGATTTATTGGAACATGATGCACTTGTTTGTTCCGAGAAGAACAGAGACGTCAGGCATACACATATAATTATTGGATGTGATTCATGAGTCAGTGAGAAATGTACTCTGATGAACCACTGCTCAGTTGATTGAAACACAGCATTCTGATACAAATATTGTTTAAATACTAATAAGAATAGGGATTAATTGTCTTATAGGGGGAAATTGATCCCTTACTTCTGTTTTAAAACACAATACTAGTTATGGGTCATATAATCTGTAGGAAAGTCATCCTGTCTGGCATTCTTTCTATTATTTTATTATCTCAGTCAGTCTCTATTTATTCCAGCTGCTCTGGCATCCAAAAGTCCGAGATGGCATCTACAACACAGGAACAAGAGTTGTGCCTTCAAAATAAAAGCATAATGTTGCCAGCAGGCAGGAATATAATCAGAAAAGATAAAACGTTATGAAGAGTTTATTTGACACATTCTTTCTTACTGTTTTGTATTTTGCAACATACATGAAATACATTTTTTTTGTATAAATGACAACAATTCACGTTTGCTTATTTTTTCTTTAAAAAGTATATAATTATGATTTAATTCGATCGTTGTAAATGTATTTAATCTGCATGATATATTTACTAACATTAATAATATAATGTTTTTGTCATCCCTCTGCATGCGTATTAATAGATGTTTTATAATATTCATAACCTTTTTTCTAATTTAAAAAATATATCCAGGGACAGATGACAAACGTTGGACTAATTCTGGCTAATGTACAGCACCGCAAATGTCCCTGTTAAATAAATAAATACATGAATAAAAGCACATCAAAGCTAGCTCAAAAAAAAATAAATAATGAGAATTGTGTCAAAGCAATTATCAAAATAAAGACATATTCAAAATATAATCACCAGCATTGTCGTAATTATGTAGTAGAGTAGTAGTTTAATTTGAAGAATCCTGAGGGAAGCTGTGCTCTGTTTGCGTCGCTGCAGGTTTTAACCGTGGTACGCAGCAGCTGCTGCGTGCCCTGCCCCGGTTATTTCATTACCACCGTGCAGTCAGGCGACCCGGTTGATGCTGAGAAGAGGATGAAAGAATCGCAGCTGCTGATTTGGGGATATTTGTTTTGAAAGCAACACACTGCTGCTATGAAACGCATGGATTATGGATCTGATATGGATATGTTGTCAAATACTTTGTCTAAGTGTTTGCGCCAATTCATCGTTGCGCGATGGCGACGAAGCTTCGTGTGATGGAGCGTTTGATATTTATTTTGTTTTAGACAGGTGAGTGAACGCGGGTTGTGTCTGTGCGCGTGCGTGTTGCTGGAATGGATAGGTTCATGTAACATGTTCCTAAACGCAGGGACAACCCTGACTCGGTCCTCTCCATGTAGGGCTGTGTTTAGTTTTGTTCCTCGGCTGCTTCCCTGCAAACTTGGACAGAGTATTTTTTCTTCTTCTGATGTGTATAGTTGGAGAAAGTTCACTTTCAATGATTTCAGAGTTCCTCTCAGTGTTGTTGTTGTTGTTGTTGTTGTTGTTGATGTTGTTGATGTTGTTGTTGTTGATGTTGTTGTTGTTGTGTGTGAACAAACGAAGTACAGAACCAAATTTGTCCACAAAAAAAACGAATCAAAGATCACTTCTCTGTGTATGTCACATTATGCAACAACAGAAGACATTGACCAAGACACAGTTCTACAGCATCACAACTTCATTTGTGCAGTTTGTTCAGATCATATGAGCTACACTAATGTGTTTTACACACCTGTCTTGTCTTCAGGGCTCAAGCGTGTTTGTTTGTGGAATCGTATTGTTGGATGTATTTGAAACTTCATGTCTGGGTGAGTGTGATTTATTGCCTGTTTTTGCAGGTCAGGCAGTGTTTTTGGACATTGGGATGAGATCTATGGATTTGTGGAGCAGCTCACCAACAGGTTTGTCAGGTAAGTGAAGTGGCTGCTGTGTCCCTCTTCTCCTCTCATCCCCTCCTCTGATTTGAGGTGTGTACTATAAATAGCCTCTGAAAATATGGAATAGTGCAACTTTATATATATCGTAGTTACCGTACGGTATCGTAGTGTACCGTAAACCAGGTACAAAAAAGTGCTTTGCAGGCACATACAATTTCATATTTTGTCAAAGTCATATTTAAACTAATGAAAAAAAGATATTTTAAACATCGGGGAGTGGTTACAGGTCTTAAAATTATAGTCCAAACAGTTGTAGTGAGTAGAAAGTCGGCCATGTCTATTTAGAGCAGCAGACATTATACAAGGCCACCAACTGTTCCAATAGTACACCCTCTGGTAATGGTCCAGAGGGTGTGTGTGTGTGTGTGTATGTGTGTGTGTGTGTGTGTGTGTGTGTGTGTGTGTGTGTGTGTGTGTGTGTGTGAGTGATACCTTTAGGTTTTAGTAACGTCCCACCAACTGCTCCAAAACCCCTCTGGTAATGGTCCAGAGGATGTGTGTGTGATATATTTAGTGAAATATGAAAGCAAAACATGCAACCAGATGTGGAAGTTGTTGCTGACCACAGCAGACTGTCCTGTATCCCCTCACAGCCTGGAGGGCAGAGAAAGGAAGTAACAGTAACAAAGGTTTAGGGTTCAACTCCCTACCAAGTAAAGAAAAAATACTGCTTGATGTATAATATCAATTTCATGATTTGTGTATTTATGTTGTGTAATATTTGTCAACATATCTGCTTTGCCACGTTATGTAGAAGTGTTGCTATGTACAATTTCATTACAATACACTTAATTATATCCCATTAAAAAGTCATATCATCTTATGTTACCATGGTGTTATTTCATGTTATTATTGTGGCGTATTCAGGTTTGTGATGTAGTATAATGTCTATGGATTAGATTTAAGGACCAAACCCATTTATAATATTTTACCTTAAAAGTACTGCAGATAAGGTTCACAGGCTTCCTGTATCTGTGTGTTTCAGTCCCAGGATGAGGGTTTCCTATATCGTCTTTTCAGCCAGAGCAGTTGTAATTCTGCCACTCACTGGAGACAGGTGCCACTTTAATTTTTTTTAAAGTATTCCTTCTTCTCTCTTTTATTCTATGCCCTAACCCTCTAACCCATCTCCCTCCTCCTCTTGGAAAAAACATCCTAACACAGATAACCAGATCACACAGAAACTGACCTCTTAATCAGTCTGTATTTAAACTGTTGTCCATGTTTTGGGATCTGGGTGCGCAGGTCAAAGATCGATGAGGGTTTGGAGAAGCTGAGCCAAATCAAACCTGCTGGTGAAACGTACATGCACGAAGGCATGAAAGCGGTAGGTTCACTCGTCTGATCGCCCTCCAGGAACCACACTTCTACCCTGCCTAAAGGGGGAATTCAATACAATGTAGAGTTAGAGTTTGTCAAATGTACTCACATTAAATAAAACACTGATGCCTACTATGTGCCTCGGTCTATTTGTACACTACAACATTATAATAAGATCAACAAAACAAAGAAGAAACAATGTGGTATCAGATATTTCAAGCAGCTCCGATGGGGTCTGGCAACAGAAAGTGTTTCAACAACATACAACAGTAAAAGTGTCATTATCATGTCAGAGCAATGTGTGTGTGTCTGTGTGTGTGTGTGTGTGTGTGTGAGCTGCTCTGAGTTTGTCTCAACTCTCACTCTGCAGGCGTCGGAGCAGATGAAGACGCAAACTTCACCGTCGTCCACCATCATCATCGTTCTTACTGATGGCAAGCTGGAGGTCTTCCCCTATGAACTGACTGTACAGGAGGTATTCAACAGCTTCATGGAAGAAGCATAATGTCTCACTCTATGGTTTTCATAGCAGAACATTGTGCTTATTCCAAGGAGCAACTGGCTCATTTCTAGCCCACAAGATAGAACCCTCGTGTGATCGCTTATTTCTTCTCTGAGAACTGATCGTGAACATGGGTTTAGTGTACCTTAGGAGAAGCAGCACTTGACTCAGGACTTTCTGTGTTGTGCGTTCCCAGGCTGACGAAGCCAGAGGGTTTGGAGCCAGAGTGTACTGTGTCGGGGTCATGGACTTTGACCACAGACAGGTAGGAGGACCTTCACGCTCTGACGGCCATGCAGCACTGTGAGAAAGAGCCCGTCTCTCTGCTACTCATGCTGTTGGTTGTGTAAACACTGCGGTTGTATTTGTCTTTCTGTGTGTGTGTGTGTGTGTGTGTGTGTGTTAGGGTTGGTTGTGGTGAGATCCTCAATGGACGAGTTGTCTTTAGCCCTGATTTATTAGCACACCTTGGCCGTGTTGCGTTGTCTGTTTGAGTTCAAATCATTTGATTTGATTTCTTCCTGTGCAGGTTTCAGTGAATGCATTTCAAGGAAGCGACAAATGACAAGGATTAAAGATTAAAGCTTTTCATGCTGAATAAGAACATACAGAAAAAGGCCTCCGCTGACTGTGTTGACTGTAAGAAATGCAAAAGAGGGGAAAAAAGGAATAAAGCATTGTATAAAACATCTAAATTATTGAGAACCATCAATCCGCCGTGTATAGCACCACTGTGTTACGTTATCTTTTCAACAGTCAGCATCCTTTGTTCTCCGTGATGACATTTGCGGGGAAAAGAACAGAACTGTAATTGCATTTATTGAGAAATGTGATTCTACAATATAATTCATTTAAAGTGGCACAACCCCCCACCCTGAATCCTTCTCTAATCACATCACAGTGACAGTATTGACCTATAAAATAAGTATTAATAAGCATATCAGATTGGCTTCAAACTTTCATAACTCGTGCATAGAAAAGTCTTCATCAGTCTTCTGCTCGCTTACTGACCGAGTGAACTTTGCAGTCTGAGGAGGAAGTAATTACATCACTCTCCAATTAAATAATGCCAGGCCAGCTTCCTGTTCTGCTATCATGAGGGCAGGAGATAAAGTCTCCAGCCAGCTGTCCAGAGCTTTCATCTCCCAGAAACAGGCTCTTCCTCCCTAAACGCTGAAGCCCTGAACCGGAAGCAGCAGAAGACCTCCCAAAGAGAAATGCTACACTGAAATGTAAAGTTGTCTTAACTAAATTAATTTAAAAGGCGGCTAAACTGTTTAATTTAAATTTTTGTGTCCGTCTCAGCTCGCTGACATAGCCGACAGCACGGAACAGGTCTTCCCGGTGCTGTCCGGGTTTCATGCCCTCAAAGACATCGTCAACTCGGTGAGGTTAATCAGATTTAACAATGCACCCCGTGTGAGAGTGACATCAGAGTGAGCTTGTTGCCATCAGAGTAACATAAGAGTGAGCTTGTTGCCATCAGAGTGACATAAGAGTGAGCTTGTTAACACCAGAGTGAGCTTGTTGCCTTCAGTGACATAAGAGTGAGCTTGTTGCCATCAGAGTGACATCAGAGTGAGCTTGTTGCCATCAGAGTGACACCAGAGTGAGCTTGTTGCCATCAGAGTGACACCAGAGTGAGCTTGTTGCCTGTCCTCTGCATCTCCACACAGATCCTGAGGCAGACGTGTGCAGACGCCTTCACGATCGAGCCGTCCAGTGTCTGTGTGAATGGTGAGTTAGTGGAGCACAAACTTACTAAATATGTATTAAAGGAAATTATAGGATTACTACAGGCAACAGTGTGACTCTATGAACTCTATCTCACTCTTCCACAACTACACAACGCTACTTTACTTTTGATCATGAAGGTGACCCGACTCTACAGTATACAGGTTAAAATACAGTATATCATTGTGTGTTTATAGTTTAGAGAATATTATTGATCCAAGGCAACACTGATATAAGGGTGGGACTGATCTGCTAGTTCAGCACCACAGACAGTGCCATGGGTTTGTAAATGACAAACCAATAACAAACCTCAGTCAGGTAAAGGATCAATAACTGACAAGACTTTCTACTAAACATTCCTTCTGCCCCTGAACTTTCTCTGCTACAAGTGGATGCTGAAAGGGGGGTGGCAGGTTTACAAGGGGGGTGCATTTTGGTCATTTTGCTCGTCCCTCCTCACATCTTCTGCCTGGTCTCAACATGTGACATTCATTTAGTGTTAATATAATGCTAGTTGGCCTCACAGAGCCTGTAGACTCGTAGTCTTGTTGACTTTCACTTTATTTGCTCTTTAGTGAATGCTGTTTCTATCCCAGCAGTGTAATGTGTCTGATGGTTCTCAGAGTCTTTCAGTGTGGTGCTGAGGGGCAGCGGCTTCAGCGGGTCCAGGAGGACGGACAACATGCTCTGCGTTCTCACAGTCAATCAAAAGACGTACGGTCAGTGAATGCCACACACTCGACACACTGTTAACCCTCGGGATGCACTTCTATAACCCTGGAAGCAATATTACATGTTTATATATCAACGGTGATAAAACGTGCAATGCACTTTGGGATAACAGCATCTATGATACGACGTGCAGTCTGTGCTGCAGTGGAAAGACAGAGTCACGGCCTCCAGAAACAAACAGTGGCTGCTTCTTATTGACTTCAGCCAGAGAACAGAGGAGGCATTATGAGACGCAGAGGGAGGGAGAGCATGCTCTCTGTCTCATTAGTCTATTAACAGATCGATGTCTTCTTCATGTCACTGAGAGGACACAAAGGGATAACACACAACTGTGTAGTCTCTTCCTGTTAGACCTCTAAACAGCTGTGTTTTATCTCTCCTGCAGGAATTTATTCCTTCTTTGTTTTAGTTTTTTTGCAATTGCTGTGTTGCCCTGAAGTTTTATACTGCCTGGGAATCTGAATATATACAAAACATAGTTTAAGAACAATTATTATGCTTAATGCACACCAAATAAGTATAACATCATAGCAGCAAGGTACAGAGCATCTTCCCTTTTTGCACGGGGTATAATTAGATGATGTATCAACGCTAATACTCATACTCATACCCTTAAATAATTGTCTTTCAGCATTTAAAAGGCCATGAGCAAACGCATGGATTTGTTTTGCAAGCCAGAGTGATGGAGTTTTGCTTCCATTTACAACTAGACGTGTATTTTTTATTTATTTTTTTGGTCATGTTTGTGTCAGAACATCCTTTCCTTATGGGCATTAATTATCACAGTGGGTCCGTCTCTGTCTCTTTTCAGACCAGAAGCCAACAGTGGTTCGAGACGGCTATCTGCTGTGTCCAGCTCCTGTTCTGCAAGAGGCCGGACAGTAAGTCACGTGACACGCAGTGTCCGTAACCGGGTCAAACTATTAACAAGCTGTAACCAGGTTTCACTCTAAAGGCAGCTGCAGGTAACACTGGACCCAAACGCCGTCAACGTGGGAAAAGCAACTTTATTGCTCAACAGGATACAAAAACAGGATTCAAAAACAGGATACAAAACAGTCTCACACACAAGATCTTCCACGATCTAGACAAGACGAACCGACAAAGGGGAATGACACGAACAGGACTTAAATACAGAGGGCTGGTGCAGGTGATTGAAACAGGAGGAAACAATCAGAGACAGGGCAGACAATCACAGGGACAGGAAGGAGCAAGGACTTCAAAATAAAACAGGAAACACGACAACACTACAGATCCTGACAAACTCAAACTGTAGTCATATTACAATTACAGTATTATATAGTCACAATCCTAAATTGTCATTTAAAGCAAAAGGTTTATAATTGCAGTTGCAATTTCTCAATCTGCACCTGAAAAACCGCAAAATAGTGACTGAAGTGACTGAAGTGCTCGGTCAGTTTTCAGTCCTTTCTGTGCTCGTTTTTCTTTTGTTTCACTGCAAAACGCTTGTGATTAAAATCTGTTATCCCCAAAGGCTGTGAGTAGACATCAGAGTCATGAGCATCTCCGTGCTCCCACCAAGCTGCTCTCCCACCGCTCAGCCAACACCGAGCCTGTATTTGCCCTTAAATAGAACAAGAGGTCGATTTCTGTGAAAGAAAAAAAAATCCAGTTCTGGAACGCAGTTTGGCATGACTTCCTCTCATAACCTCACTAACACGGCATTTCTCTGACGACAGGTTTATAAAGAAAGAGTTTCATCGGCCCGACGCTTATGTGTGGCAACTTTTCACAAAACTGATGGATAGTAAATGTCTCTTTTGCAATAACAAAAAACCCGGATAGGACGAATGTCTTTTCTTCAAGTAAATTCAAAGAACTATAAAAATGACATTTGCAGATCGCCGTGCCCAAATGTATCACTTTCAACCCATCCACATGTCTTCCTTCGTCCCATCGGAACATGAGGCCTGTGCAGCTCGGAGTTAGAAACTATAAATCTGTTTTGTGTCTGTAACGGAGAGAGTGAGCACAATGTTTACACTCGAGCTATCAAGGGCTCAACGTGTTGTATGAACTGAAGCCAGTCTGACCAGAATATCTCTGTGGCATTTAGAGAGTGAGCCAACGCTGATCTAACTTCTCACACCCCCCCCCCCCCCCCCCCCCCCCCCTTTCCATCTGTCCCCAGCCACCTCTCACTTCCCATCAGGTCCCCTCTGTAACACTCCCTCCTCACTGAAACACTCATGCACACTACGGAGATTCTCAGGGACGGAGCTGAAACGGTCTGTGTTGAGTTCAACCCTCGAACGTTGGAACCAAACAATGCCTAATGGCAAACTATCATAGCATACTAGGAAATCTGGGCCAAAAACGATACAAATATGAATCGTAAGAGTGAGTCAATGTTGGCACTGATGGAAGGTCAACAGGGAAACGGACAAGGTCACGAAGAAGCACAGCTTCTCAAACTTTGTGCTTCTCAAACTTTGTAGTTATTACCTAAAGTCAATATTTCAATACAACGTGATATTTCACCAACATAAACCCAGTCGTCATGGTCCTCACTGTATCTTTCCATCACACCGATGATGGCTTAGAGAACATTACATTCAGCTGCTAGTAGTGTGAGCTTCTGGTGTAGTTTTCAGTGGTTCTGTCTAATAATTGCAGGTCAATCGAAGTGCTGGTCAGCCTGAACAACGGGCAATCCTACATCTCCAGTCCCATCACCATCTATGCCACAACGTGTGTGAGTATCAATCACATAGTACCAAAAAAGAGGAAAAAAAACACCTTTCGTGATTATAAGAGCATCGATTCGCTGAAGTGTGCCTTGGAGAGCAAAACGGTCATCTTTTACACAACGTTGACCGTGTGTTTATTGCAGTCCGATGGGATGTGGGTGCTCTGGTTGCTGTTGGCTCTGTTGCTGTTACTGGCTGTGGTTTTATTCTGGTGGTTCTGGCCTCTCTGCTGCACTGTGGTGAGTCCTCAGCCTCGATGTATTCGTGTAAATCTCCAATTCAGGCCTTGTTGAAGCACAGGCTGTAATTCAGTGCTTTTTTAAATGTATGGACGGTATCCCACGTGTTCCAATAGGTACATTTATTTATTTCTGTCCATTGACAATGTTACATTTATTTCTTTTTCACATTGCTACCAGGTGATCAGAGACCCGCCCCCGTCTCGCCCACCGCCGCCGCCGCCTCCTGACGTCGTGAGTAGACCACAGACTGTTAAAAAAACATGTTTGTCTTTCATCACCGCTTTCTGAATAGATATTCTGAGCCCGACGTTTGGGTTTTATCACATGTTGCCATCTTGGCGTTGCCTCGTTTGAAAATGGTAGTCACGGCATTAAATGATATTATTAAGTTGAGGGCTTAATGACTTTCCTTTTTTTAAATGAACCATTACAATTCTGTACAGTATTCTAAAATCGTGAGCCCAAAATTGGAACTGGAAATCCCTGTATGGTTAATTAAATTGACTTGTGTTGTTTTCAAGGAGCCCGAAGAGCTTTCGCCCAAACACAGGTGGCCGACAGTGGATGCTTCGTACTACGGAGGCCGAGGTCCTGGAGGAATCAAACGCATGGAGGTAATAGAATAAAGAAACAAAAAGTATAGAATTGTACCCTTCTACTTTATCACCGTTACACATACTTTTAGGCATGACGTTAACATTTTTGGCAAAGTGTTGACGAACACACATTATTTGAATATGTTATTGGGGAGTGTGTGTTCGGTGTCGTTAACCATTCAGCTGCCGTGCTGCCACTAACAGACCCGGTGCTCTGCAGGTGCGTTGGGGGCAGATGGGGTCCACAGAGGAAGGGGCGCGGCTCGAGAAAGCCAAAAATGCTGTGGTCACGATGCCGGAGGGAGTGGACGAGCTCATCATGCCTCAACCCCCGCCACGAGCTCCTCCAGTGCTCAACCCCCCCTCACAGTCCAAATGGTACACTCCCATCAAGGTGAGACAATAACCCTCGTTAATCGCCAGACATTTATGGTTCACATTGCAGCTTTTTTGGGGCATGTTGGTACATTGGTAGATATCTACAACTTTATATGATTCTGACCGATTCATACAAATAAATGTTATGATGCTTGTGTCGCTTACCGTTCTTTATCTGCAATTTCGTGCTTTTGATGGAATTAACCAAATTTGACTTGACTTTCAGGGACGTTTTGATGCTTTGCGGGCATTACTGAGACGACAGTATGACAGAGTGGCAATCATGAGGCCAACAGGTCAGGACAAGGTAAGAAGCCTCTCCAGTATTTACCTCCAGTACAAGTCAACTCGTCGGATGAAAGAAAACACGGATGCTCATCAATTCTCAATACTTTGATCATCATTTCTTTCTATCTGCAGACTTACGGGTACAAAAACTGCTCTGTAGTCACCGAGGAATAATCATATTTTTGTTGTCACCATTTGATTTAATTAGGAAATGGACCCACCCTCTAGACGCCAAAGGGATTTGATTATATAATAAATAACAGAACATAACACAGGCCGATCTCGCCCCTCTAATTATCTACCCAACAGACAAATAACAGCTTACTGCATCATCTAAGACGTAATAAATTACAGTGTACATGTCAACACAACAGGCGAGCCAATGTTTTTAGGATTGTTTTCTCCTCACGGTATTTACTGATCATATTTTGATGTTTTTTTTGTCCTCCATTCTGTTTACCAACTCAGAATCTGATACTTGATGTCATAAACTCATCTGCCCGTATCGTCTGTTTTTTGTTTGTCTCCAGGGCCGCTGCATTAACTTCACCAGAGTTCAGAGTCACTGAAGTTTAACCATGAGGGTCAACACTTTTTAACTTTATTACACTTTTTTTTTGCCAACGATGACCGACAAGAGTGACATACACTCAAAAGATTTGTTCGAATTTAACGTGTATTTTAAATAAATGTCTTTACTTATATTCTGGTGTTGGTTATGTAGTCAGAGATGTGTAACCTGTGAAGAACACAAATCGTTTATTTTGTTATTCCGTTTATTTGAAAGAAAAAAATATAATTCTCTTTTCACAAAAACCTTCAGTACAAGTACCCTGACCGGTAACACAAATGATACACACACACAAAAAAGAATACATGACAAAAACACTTGTAAAATGAGCTTTAAAAAAAACTAAAATACAACAACAACAACAACAACAACATAACAATAGCATCACGTTCACTCATAGGCAGATTTTTAAGAATCCTATCAAGCTCACATCCTCACAGATGAGACGAAGAGGAGGATGACGGTCCTGTTTGTATCCAAGCTGCACACACACACACACACACACACACACACATTTCTGTTCCATTCAGACCCAAAACTCTTCCCTGTCATACAAAAACTGGTGTTGCATTAACACAACTAGCTTACCCACACAGAGCCAGCCAACCAGCAACAAGCTCACGGTGACACTTCAGACGTAAAGAAAAAATACTTTTTTTAGTTTCCGATACAAAATACAACTTAATACTGTATAGAAAGACGCCTTAAAATAGGAGTCACCACATCCTGTAGCACAATAAACAAGAACCCACTGAAGTGCATTTGATTTAACTTGCATGATTAGCATGATGTTGCACCACCAATACGCAGTCAAAGTGCACAATAGCGTCCGTAAAAATGTGTGTTTGGGAATGCGCAGCTGGTGTATTGA
Source organism: Cyclopterus lumpus (assembly GCF_009769545.1). Taxonomy (NCBI): domain Eukaryota; kingdom Metazoa; phylum Chordata; class Actinopteri; order Perciformes; family Cyclopteridae; genus Cyclopterus; species Cyclopterus lumpus. The sequence goes on along the minus strand of NC_046977.1, from coordinate 14,896,727 downwards.
CTCGAAAGGCTCGAATGACCCGTAAAGTAGCCGTAAATTGATGCTGTGTGCAAACAGAGAGACAATGGAAAGGATGTGGTGCAGTCGCTGCTCGCGGTGTTGCCATTACAATCGAGCACTCAGCAGGACAACACTGCAGGAAACAGCACTTCAGAAAGCAGTCGGCCGCCCGTTACTCGTGATACAAATCGATGATCTTCCTTTCAGGGCGCATCTCTCCTTCCTCGGTGGGTCCTGACTGAACTCAGCCAGGGTGTCCGTGGAGAAGCAGTGCTAATGTTGCGATGTAACCATTCGGGTCCACGTCCGTCCCATTCAGAGACAACACCGGCCCTTTGCGCTTCCATAGTAAGGGCCCCTTAACAATATGTTGTCGCCATGATAGAGGTCCACTGGCAATATAAACAAAATCCACACGTTTGACTACTTCTGCGAGTCGTCTGAAATGCTCTTAAGTGCCTTGGACAGAGTGGAGGTTGGAGAGGAAGCTCAGCTGGAGATCCAAATCAGTACCCTGAGCTCTTCTTGGGAATCCCGAGGTTCAGTACGGCAGCATTGAAGTCATTTCATCAGGGTCTGTTCAAGCGTTTGATTAAAAAATCGTTGGTACTTCCTGTGAGCTCAAAGCACACTATATATTCCAGCGGTTGTCCTCCAAGGGAATGTAAGAAATGTGTCCATGAGATAATATGGAGGAACCTGTAGCTTTAAAATACCTCGTTCATTTACAGTCTGCAGAGCGGTCGCTCTCTTAGGACCGATTCTCTCGATGCAGGAGGGAAGATCTGTTGAGCAGCACACAGAGTATCAGTTATTATGTCAGCTCATGAAATATGTTGTTGAGGTGGTTTCATGGTTCTTGTTGTTGTTTTTTTTCTGTGTGTGCGCACATGCGTGTGTTCACCCACCTAAGAGACCTGCGACTGTCTTTCTCCATGTTGTTCTCAGGTCCTTCGCTCTCATACGAGGCCAGGTGCAGCTCTGCAGCAGTAAAACAAGACGAAGCCTGAGTTTGATCTGTTCTCCAGACACGGCGGTCATGCAATTTGACATTTACGATTAGTTCAATACGCAGAAGGTCGCACACTGACCGTCTTCGCTGAAGACAGGCGTGGTGACGAGGTACTGGAGGATCCGCCGGTCTCTATCGAACGGACAAATCACCTGACGCCAAACCAGGAATTCGCTCACCTGCTTTGCCAGCTCCCAAAGTTTCTGTTGGTCAGGACGACAGACTTTATTAATACAAAAACACAACATTATTATAATGCACTGGGAGGAGAGGATTTCCAAAAGCACAGTTGTCATAGTTTCTTAATGTAAATAAATTGGAAACTGTAGTGCTTGTGTTAAGCCACAAGGGGGCGCCATTAAACGCTTATTCGCCAAGCCTTAACTGAGACTGTGGAGCAGTTACATCATTTCACAGTGAATGATCAAATCTAACACTATTTAAATTACCTTTCAATAATGTTTGTTCCCACGAAACAACAATCAAATGAAAAAGGCGCGGACCTCCATCTGATTCATCAACCAATCTCACCTCAAAGTTGATGTGCCCGTTGGTCAGGCTGCTGGCACAGCCTTCATTCAGGAAGTAGATGTCTTTAATGAGGAGACTGAAGAAAGGGATCACAATCTGGAGGAAGGAGACAACAGCCGGTTTAAAGTGACATTTTACATGTATGTTCTGTCCAGAAGACTGCTTCCTGTGTGCCCTCCTCTTACCTTCTCCTGGCTGCTGTGGGCCGTCTCAGACCTCTGGGTGGCGCCACGGAGCGCAGTGCGGTAGTTGCTGAAGTTACTGGACGGGTCCATCTGGTGCTGAGTGAGGCAGAGCAGACGTTAATCAAACACACACATATGGATGCACAACGTTTGAGTCAACTTAAAAGAAAATCTATTGGAGAAATACGATATAACACATGTACCAGGGGATCACTGGTCTACGCAGGTTTTCTTACCTCCAGGATTTCGAACTTGTCGGTATTGACTTTACTCCAGGTTTTCCTCAGTCTGGCCACAGGACTCATGTTCATCCCGGCTGAAAGACAGAGAAAGTATGTAAGTATATGAACTGCCTCCACTAACTCAAGTTTACTTCCTGGAACTGTGAGCCTAAACTCCCGAGTTTACGTTGGATGCTTTCAATTTTCCACCGGTGAAAAGTGAGTTTTCGTTCAAATACTCACTGATGATGGCCATGAGGGAGTTGAAATTGCCGATGTTGAAGCACTCCTGAGCCACATCAATGAAGAACTCTATGATACGCGCTCGGTGTTTCTTCTTCACGGGCTGTAATGACAGATCACGTGCGTTTCAGAATGAAGACCATTGAAGAACCAAAAGCTTTGGTGTGTGTAAAGCAGGGAGTGCAACGGTTCCTTTGAAGAACAACGTACCATGCAGATCTCAGTGGCCACCAGGTAACTCAGTCTGTTGAACCAGTTGACGTAGGCCTCCAGGTTACTGGTTTTACGCTTCCGGAAGAAGCCCTGAAAAACACAAAGGTGAGGAGATGATATGATATGGTAAAAATGCACAGCATCAAAATGTTGCATTTATTTGTGTGTGTAGTAGTTTTATATCATCATATATTTCATTATTTTTGGAACAAGATAACTGTGTTCTTGTTTTGTCAGACATAAACACATACAACTTATGAAAGGGATTTTGGGTAGAAAAACTTTTCTTTTTGCTATTTGCGAAGAGTAGTGTGAAAATATTGAGTATTATTAGACAACAAATACAAATACTGGGCTTACTCCATCTGCAGAGGAACATAATAAATATAGATAGATAAATGAAAGCTTCGGAAACAGCTAGCAAGTGGACCTTGAGCTAAGATTTAGTTTTTTATATTCTTTTTGCCATTTTCTTTAGGGGGGGGGGGGGTTTGTGCACATTGTAACTTTCATCTTTCTATATAAAAAACTGCCTAAAACTAATTAATAAATAAAATGTTGCATAATACATATCTGAAGACTATCCCGTAAAGAAAAAAGAAGAAGCGGCGCTGCTAGTTTTCTCCTCTGTAAATGGATCCTGACAGCCCTCACACCCACACAACCTGTGGTCCTGCACAGTGAAGTCTGTGACGTGTCTGTTGTTATTTTCATCTCATTTCCATCTGCTTCTGGGTCTTTTGGTGTTTTGTGAAACAATCGGTGGCAAACCTGTTTGCCTTTCATATAAATAAACATTAGAAAAGCGCCGTATAAATAAACTCCATTTGGCTGCGATGACGTAATCCCGGCTCTATTAACTGCTTACACAACGCCAGCAGCCCACTCCACTCCAAACCCCCCCATTACACTTCAGGACCCCTAACGCTGACTCAACCGCTCTTTTATACAAAGTGGGTCTTACATAACTGGCGGAGCGCTGACGCGCGGCTCCGTCACAAACAGCGGCCGAAAGCTTGTTCTCAGCCGCGCTGATTGAAAGCGACCCTTCATCTGACTCACAGGGCCACTTAGGAGGAAACGAGCCCTTCAGGTACACTGAGACGTACGCATGACGGCTCTTTCATACTGTGTTTGATGCATTTTCAAAAGCTACATTACAAAAAGAAAATAACAATAATTCCACAAATCTGCCGGCGGGATCTTTCATGTGGCTTCTAAAATCAACTTGAGCTGAAGCGGACCACGAATTACATTATCAAAGCGCAACTGAAGCTGAGAGGCTTGAAATAAAAATGACTACTTTGCTTTATCACTTCTTTGATGCTGATTATAACAATAATAATAATAATAATAATAATAATAACACGGGTCATGTTGCTGTGTTCTTAAGCCGTCTTTAAACAGAAAAATCTAAATGCAGCAAGCCGGAGCTGTTAGATCCATCTGTTTACTAACTCTGACATCACCCATTGAATAATTAAATCATTTTCATCAGCATCATTTAATACCATATTATGTGTAATGTCTAATTGGCTCGTGTTTGGGATAATGCAAAACTGAAACTTAATTGTACCTTATGGTTCTCCAAAGGATCCTTCCTGGCGAATGTTTGGATGAACTCCTCCGGACCGATAAAACTCAGTCTGTCCTGAAGGCCGAGAACGAGGAAAGGAAACAATCAGGACCATAATAGCAGTGATACATAAGAGGGAGGTGGTCAAGAAGGAAGGGAGGTGAATAACAGAACAATGAGAATTAAAAAAAGGGAGATGCTTGAACGCAAAAGAAGAAAAGACATGACAACAAAACTGGAGATGGTGATGAAAAAGTAGGAGACAAAAAAAAAAAAGCTATGACTTCGAACAGAAGTTACACAAAAAAAAGAAAAGAAAAAATGCTCTGAAAAGTTAAACTATTAAGACCGCACATGGCTGAAAGCATTTTAGCCTCATAACAAATGACAGTATTAATAAACTTTCTATTTTAAAAAGACCAATACAAAGGGGTTTATGGGAACACAGAAAGAAAAGAAGGCCACTTAGCAGTCGAACATTTTCATTAAGTCTATAATTTGTTTTTCTTAAACGTTGCTTTTACGCCACCAACGTAAATAAATTCACTACATTTTAATAGAGTGTAAAAAGGCCCGTAAAGTAGTAACCGCACGGCATCAGACACACGACTGCAGATCCGCCTCCTAATCTCACGACAGACGGCCACACGGGAGACATCCCTCCAAACAAGAGTCCCAGACCTCTGCTCACCAGTTCGATGTGCGTGAGCTGCTGGGCGAGCACGAAGGGGTCGTCGCACGCGCTCATCACGTCACTCCGCTGACCCGAGGCCTGTTTGCTCTTCAGGGAGGCGGGCCGCTCCATCGCCACGGCGTTGAGCGCCGACACGGCCTCCTCGTATTGGCCGAGGGCGGAGAGGCGTTTGATCAGCCGCTGGGTCATCTGCTGCATGGCTCGCCAGGAGTACTGTGGGGGGGGGCATGACACAGATGCTTAGATACCGATCAATCGATTGATCAATAATCTTCACTTGGCGAAGGAATCAGTGCGACGGGTTTCCAGGTAGCTGGGTTTCTATTCACGTATTTTTAAGTATCGCATTAGAAACACTGGACACTGCAAAACTTCCTAAAACGTCCTCAATTGCGGAACAAAAATGAACGTTTTTTACGCTCAGAGGATTCGCTCTGATGTGGCGAACGTCTGAAACACGGGGCCGATCAGAAAAACAACAACACACCCACACGGCGTTGGGCACTGACCTCCTCTCCCCGGGCCACGTGGTGCGTCATGTCCTTGAGGCAGCGCATCATCCGCTCGTCCCTGAAGTCGTACGGAAACGTCTCCGTCCACTCGGTCAGCAGCTGCACCAGCTTGGGCGCCACCTCTCGGAAACGGATCTGGAAAACACCCCACGGCTTGTGTCACGGAAGTCTGCATTTATGAATATAATGTGTCTTTCTGACACAATACGGTGCTGTCAGTTAGTTTGTTTTATTTCCCTTTAGTCAATTTGAGCCCTCTTTGGCTGTCTGGAATTTATTTGCTTATGGAAATAGTCGATAAATATTTTATCCCAAAAAAGATTTACGGGGGTTTGTGTCTGTGGGTGAGAGTGAGTGTGCTGCGATGCTGAGTTTGGGTGTGAGTTTGTGTCGGAGAGACAAATTATAGATGTGTGTACGTGTGCGAGCATGTGTGTGTGTGTGTGTGTGTGTAGTCCGCCCACCTTGTCCAGCAGGGCGTCTCCGGACCGCTGCTGCTCCACACACAGGTGACACACCCTCGTCATGAGCTCGTACGGGTGCAGGAAGAGGCGCGAACTCAGCAGGAAGGTGAACACATACGACCTCTGATGATGAGGAAACACAACAGCTGTCACGACAAGAAGAACGGGCGCCACACGCAGGACGGCTGAACGCAGCTAGTCTGCTTCAAGAATGCATTTCTCACAAACATTTAGAGCACTTTACTGGCACTTACATCCGGGTAGTAGTCAACTGTGGGAACCAGGTGCTGGATCAGGGCCTCGAGGGATGCGGAAACCAAACTGTTGTCATGGTAACACATCTCCCCGTAGCTGGCGGTGACGCCGTGTCCGTGCCGCCGGCCTTTCGCTGCGACGGAGTTGTTGCGAGAAGACAGCTCGCTGCTGCCGCCGCTGCTGCTGCTGGTGGTGGCGCCGTTGGCGGCGGAGGCAGGGGCGGTGGCGGAGGTGGTTGCGGTTGTTGTGTGGCGGTACGCGCGTCCAGGACAGGAAGTGCTGTGCTGCCGGGGGCTGTGAGGCTGCGGCGAGGAGTACGGGTTCTCTGAAACCGCGCAGCTGCTGTTGTAATGGTGCTCCCTGGCGGTGGCGGAGGAGACCGAAGAGCTGCGGTACGAACTGTGGGGCTGCGGCACGTCGTAGGGGTTCTCCGCGGGAGAGTAGGCGCCGTTGTAAGCGCTTTCCTTCGCGGGCTTTGGGACAGTGCTGTTGCGGTACGGGCTGTGAGGCTGAGGGTGGTTGTTGTTGTTGTTGCCATAAGAAGAGCAGGAGCTGAACTTCCCGGCATACGGGGTTGTGGGAGGCATGTTGACCTGGAGGAAAAAAAAGACACACGGTGGAGGTTAGGGGCAAATAGAAAAGCATTTATCATTGTAAACTCTGACAAATTAACAGGTTTCTGTGTCGAAGAATGCTCTTTGATTATGTCCTGTCCCATTAATCATCTCGCGAGCCCTCACATTTGTCTTGCAACCCCTCTGGGAACCACCGACCTGATGAATTAAAGAGGGAACAACCAAAGTGGAGACAATCACATTGTCTCATAGTACACTTCATCATATCCGCCACCTCCAAGGCATGAAAGTAGTGGGATTGTTCCTTGAATGAATTATGATGTTTTTTTTCCTTCATCCATAATATTGGCTTATTTAAATTGGAACATGGATTCAATTTATACCCCCAAAAAATTTTATTTTCAGAAAATCTACACATTGAAGAAGCTGCAACCATAACATATAATAAAAAATGATTCTGTTGATTGATCTTCCGCCGATCAGCTGAGCAATTATGGTACTACAAAAGTGAAAAAACACATTAATAAACAGTCTTTATAGTTTTAAATCACACTCTCTTCATTGTGTCACCAAACAACAATATCCGCTGCTGTTTTACCGACTAGCTTCCAGTCACCATTAGAAGTCACTGCGCTTTATCTGAATCTAAAAGTCATGACTCCCTTCACACTACGGCTCCGCCCCCCTCTCCCCCTTGGAATGCGGTTGGTGTTTGAGCTGCGTCCACATGTTGTGAACATATCTGTTTGAGCAACTTGATCACGCAAAGCGGAGACTTAGAAGCGTCTGTGAAAGTAATTACACTTAATCACATAATTTTACCCCTCCTCTGTTTACCGTTTTGGCTTTGAATTTAGAAAGATCCCTGCTTGGGAAATTCACTTTCCCTCAGAGTTATTTGAAGCTAAAGTTTTTTCTTCTTCTTTGTCTTACAAATAGATTTTTTTGAAAGCCTATTTTCTTTTGCACTGTGTTCTGCTATATTGTGCAGCGTATATTTGTATTTTTCGCCATCGGGGCGGCATAAAGGGGGGAAAGAATAAGCCAGCAGATGGAAGATCTCAAGACAGCAATGATTTTTTTTGACTTAATGGTGTAGATAATTGGATTTGAGGTTGGTAAGCTGATCCCAGATCACCACCAAGGCGTGCTTTAACTCTGGAGCCATCTTTATCCCGCTACCGTTGTCTGTCTAGGAACCACATGCCAGCGTAAATGGAGCCGCACACACATGCGCGTACACGGTGCCAGAAAACAAAACCCTGCAGGAATCCAGACGACTTTTGTTTGTCCATCGCAGCGCCCGACAGAGGAGTGTCTGCCTGAGCCAACATCTTACACACACACACACACACACACACACCCATGTCCACCATGGCGCCAAGCCCCATTGCCGGTATAATCCAAATACACACACATGTCACACACGAACAAATGATGGCTTGAGCGACACACACATACACACACACACACTCCTGTGTACCACAGGGCCTGGCGTCGTGCCAGTGTCAGCCAGTCCAGTGCCAGCCCGTCTTCTGAACTCTGTGATCTCGGCCTGCTGTTTTCCTGCTAACTCGGTTAAAAGATTACGCTGGCTTTACCTTCCTGAAGTTACAATATAATATAATCTGGAAAAAGCTCCAGTGGTCAAGTGGAGATAAGGCATCTACTGAGGAGTATTCACACCAGTTCTTCACTCCCCGAAGCCTCTGTTTGCGCTGTAAAGGTGACAGTAGCCGAATGGAAAACACGTCTAAAAACTGTTTTTCCAGACTGACCCTTCGGATCGTTTGCGGCTTCCATGTTGCAGCACCAAAAATGTGGCTCTCTCTAAATCATAGGTTGGGCTCTCCAATGGACGCCGTAATGATGGTGCTGGGAGCATAATTTCATATTGAAAGCATTGTTTAAATTCTCTTATTTGTACACTTTGAAAAAGTGCAGCCTTACAAATAGTATTTCACATGGTAATAAAAAAAATACGGGAAAGCAGAATGATCCCGACAAAACCGAAAAAGGATCCGGTTTCACGCTCCCGTACTGACGTTTTTAACATTCTTAATAAGCATTGCACGTTTTATCCTGCATTTTCCCTGCCACTGGCATCCGTTTCATATTGTGACAACAAACAATATCTCCTGTCTTCGATATGTAGTGTCTGGAGCCTGAAATGCCATAACCTGGTTCATCGAAAGGTTAAAACTAATTGAACGTTAGATGGAGCTGCAGGAAAATATCATCTGCTAATGGGTTTTAAATTATCCCCGTTGCTTCAAAGGCACACCATCATTCGGTGTTTTTTAATGAATGTGACAGTTGTCAAATATGTGAATGTTGCCGTTTAATACTTTTAGTGTCCAATGGGTTTTTTTAAAGCTTTTTTTCTTTCCTTTTTTTTAAAACCATGAAAGGAATAAATTGTTTAGGTACATTAGCTTTGCAGCTGGACCAGCTTCTCTCTTGGATCCCTGCAGATATGCCGAAGCATGATGGCTTAAGACTAACTTCACTCCAGTCGGTTCCAGAAAACAACCTAAATCTTTCAACCTGAGGCTAGACCATTTCCTTTTTTGAAATCATACAATGTGGTTTTGAAAAAAGAAAAAAGAAGGGAAAAAAAGGTACAGCCAGCAATGCTGAGACCAGTTATAACAGGAGGGGGAGAACGGGGGGAACTCTTCAACAATAGAGGTATTATCTATCCTGTCATGGCATTACCAACCGCACAAAGACCCCCAGGAAGAGATCCCAGCACATCAGACACACACCGCAGCTTTCACACACACACTCGGCCGGTCACCGTCAGGGCGCACGGCGCGCCGTCTCTGCGCGGAATTTAAAGGCTGCCGGAAGCCTCTTCACATCCCCAATGTGAAGCCGACTTTCTCAATCCTTCCGTAAGGTGTGAACTCTTATTACACCTGTAACAGACGTTATTTACCGTGAGGCCATGAAACCGCACTTTTTATTTGTTCAAAGTGCAGCAAAAAGGTATACGGGAAGCTGTCTTGGCGACTTCGGCAAAGGAGCCTATCGAAACTCACGTATTGACATAAGCAGATACGACTTCACGTGGCTCAGGCACCTCAAGCGGCTCTAATTTAGTGTGCGGAAGGAATACATGCAAAATACAGTTTTAATCGTATGACATAGTGTGTAAGCACTCTGCGGCTATCTTAGTCAGTCTAAATTGTACTTTCAATGCCAACTGGCCACAGAGAGAAACTGACCTAATAATAGCCGGTGCTGAAACCCCCTGATGCTTAACCACAACAGGAGCTGAAAGGAACAAGTGAAGATTTGTTTGCAAGGACTCCTGGTTTTTTGTTGTTGTGACGTCTAATCACATGTTAAGGTCTTTAAGCAGGGCCACGAGCAAGAAAACACACTCTCGTCAAAGTTCAGCACGTAGGTTGTTAGCGCCGTGTGGACACATGGCGTGAGAGAAAAGCTCCTGATAAGGAGACCTGTAAAACTATTTATCAGAGCGGTAAAAGGCCGATGCATCCCTATCTTTGTTCTACTTTGCACCGTATGTACTTTGAGACTAATAAGTCACAGCGGGTGAGCCGCGTGAGCAAGACGAGCGTCTTCGCCTGAGAGGAACCCCTTCACAGTCGGCCTTACTCGTGACAATAAATGAGGTTAAAGTCCAGGCTGCGCTCATATCACTTACTCGTGGTTGTGTCAAAGCTGCAAACTGGACACGTTTTCTTCGCGTACAATAGTTAACCCTTTAAACGGCACTACGCGGAAACCCTGTACAGTAAGATGGGGCCGGTCGCCTGCAGCAGCTGAGAGCACGTACACCGAAGAAAAAAAGAAGAGAAGTCCATCATTCTCTGGAAGAGGGGGCTCACTGCCGTTTAATGTGTTACTTCCTGTAGGAGGAGATGTGACTGTATACTTGACTTAGGAATGTCATGTAGGCCACATAGGATGGACCCTTGATGCCTCAATCAGCAGTCTTATCTTCATTTTGAGAGGATGTTCCTGAAGAGTGCCAACTGAAACCGTTAAATACGATCGGCCCCGACTAATTTGCCACATCTCGTTGGATACTTTGAACTATGCGAATGACATATGATGGCTGTAATTATGATGTATCATCCCATTACGTCACCTTTCACTGATTCTGCTGTTGAAGTACTGCTGTTGCATTTAATCAGACCCTCCTTGTAGTATTGTGACAACGGTCAGGCTTTGGTCGTTTATATAGTTAGAAATTGGGGGTTTCTACATCTTTTTTTGACCAAACAATTAATCCATTAATCAAATCATAATCTGCAGAATAATGGATAATTAAAATAATTGTTACTACTTGATAACACTTGTCTGTCTCTTCATGTAAGATGTTGAATACAAGCATCACAATGTCATTCTCTGCTCGTTGGCTGTCAAAGCATAAGAACCTGCATCCGCCTTTCTTCACCCATAATACTTTGTGTTTTGCGGTCGTTTCCCTCTCACTTTGTGAGAAGTGTGAGTGCGATTCAAAACAATCTGCACCACGGTTCCCGTGTTCGAGGTCTGACTCTCCAACCTTCGGGGCGGCCACCAGACTTTATGCAGACTTCTTCCAACGTAAAGGAGGAGGAAACAAAAAGAGTAATCTCATGGGTCAGGGGAGGCCTCCACCTCTGTGAAAACACCAGACGCTGGGGACCCGCTGACCAATTAAAAAAACATGCACCTGCAACCACATCTGATAGACAGGCAAACAGAACCGGATACAGACCCCATGCTCAGATTGGCTTGAGAGATAAGTGGAATACAATTCACCCACTGCTGGTCCTGTTTTTTTTATCTTTTATCCCCCCCCCCCTCCCACACACACACACACACAGAGTATGCCGTGCATATAGAGGCAGGAACAAACACGCACCTGTCCTTTGCATGATCTGGGAGGCTAGTACAGTATTAACCTAGAGTCAGAAAGGATAAAGACCCATTATCTCCTCTGCTGCTGGGATATAATAAACCTATAAGCTTGTGTAAGGGGTTTTCTTTCACACAGATACACATGTTCTATTGCCAATAAGCCTACAAATCTCACACACCACTACCGCACGTGCATAGTCTATTAAGATTACAGTTGTAAAACGTTTTAAAAAACAGCTGTTTTTAGATCAGTTGAAGCCCCCAAAACGTTGCTTGTGTTCCTCATACTGCCTTTGTGTTCATCATCAGATAAATGAAACCCTTTAATTTGAGGTTCATTTAAGCAGCCTGCACTGCTCATTTCAGCAAGTTAAGGGACCATTGGTTTAAATATAAGTGAGCGCAGGGAATAAGGCTGTTTAAAGCCTGTTTGGCCAGAACAACACACGCTTTCTCTGATTCTTTTTGGTCTTTTCCCTACAGACACATACACAATCTGTTGGTCTCTCTCACAAACACACACACACACACACACACACACACACACACACACACACACACACACACACACCTAGTCCACATAATGGGTTTCTAACTGAGTCATAACACAGTAAAAGTAAAAGCTGACTGTGAAAATGCCATGCTGTGTAACCACAGTCCCATCACAGGTGCTGCTGGTGAGTAACGTTTGTGTGCGCTTCTGACAGCGAGCCTAATTATAAACTCACATGGGGGGTAAACAATAACAACAACAACAACAACAACAACAACAACACAATGTAGCGAGAAGGAAGAGAATAGAAACGAGGGAGGAATATAACGTTGGGTATTCAACCACCACAAGTCTTTTGAGTTCATTTAGCCAATAAAGTTTAATTTCATAAAGTTAGGGGTGTTATAGCCAAGAGGTAAACCTTAAATTAGGCTATAGCCTACTTAGTGGCGCTCGAGTAAACATAACATAACAACATAATGACGCCTGGTTGGAGCAAAGATTAAAGTGAATTGTTCCCGTGAATAACCCCATCATCCACAGTGCGACCAACTCACCGCTGGTGGGATGCAGCTCACTGTCCGACTGCAATGCCGTTCATTGGCAGGAAACAGTTGAAAAAGCGAAGAACCCAAAAAACTATCCGAGCCCCCCCCCCCCCCCCCCCCGCTGTTGGTGCAGCTTCTCTCCCGGTGTAGAAGCGTCTTTCAGCGCAGTGTCTGCAGCGCGCGCGCCTCCATTGTGTCTCCTGCTCCTGATATTTCAGTCAATTTGAACCAGCAGCGCCGTAATGAGTCTCGAAGCGAGGCGTATTCAAATGACTTCCATTGAGCCGGGAAAAGCGGCCAATCGTCGCGCGCGGGGGGGGGGGGGGGGGGGGGGGGGGGGGGGGGCGGGCCCCTCTCGGGGGCAACGCGGGCCAATCGCGGCGGAGGAGGCGAAAAATCGAAATCTCCGGAGAATCTGATTGGTTGGCCGGCCGTCTGTCGAATTCCTTCTTTTCAACCGCAGCTCAGGGGGCAGCGCATGTTTTTGTTGGAGAGCTGAAATATGGAAGGTGTAAGGTTTCCTCCCGGAATGTGTGCGTGTGCGTGTGTGTGTGTGTCTGTATGTATGTGTGTGTGGTTGTAAGTTGGTCTCAGTTGCTTCAAAAACAAAGCGTTTGTAAAAAAGTATAGGCTTCGTTTGAAACATTTTATCTTGTGCAATTATTTCATGAAGTTGCTAGTAGCTTCAGGAATACAGCGCACAGGTATGATATCCATCTAAAAAGAACATGATTTAGTCATTTAGTATAATAGCGTTTTGCTATTATATTGTAAGAAGATGACAGCCTTGAATTGAGCTGTGAGTGTGAACAGCCATGAAGTGTGTGTATATATATATATATACATATACATATATATATATATAGTATCATTGCTTTTGTATATGAAGGTAATTGCTACAAATCATTACTGCTGAACATTGGAGTATCTTTCCTTCCTTTCTTAGGTTGCCTTTCATTTCAGCACTGCAAATCAGATGGCAGTGGGCGGATGGCGTCTTCCATTCCAGTATAGGTAACTTATTACAGTGGACAGGTTGTTGGCTTAAAGCTGCATTCATTCATTCATTCATTCATTTATTTAGTCATTTAGGGGCAATCGAACGAACTGAAAACACATGTGACACACTGAGTTGATAAGCCGAACATGTTAGTAAAGTGCCCGGTTACACTTTCAGCAGACAAGGAGATTTCCACCAACACCTGAGAAGAAATATCAAACTTATTAGCTGCTAAATGCTTCACTGTGATCGCCAGTCGCTCACTCTGTCTGTCTGTCGTCAGGAAAGAAGCATTCGGCGGGCTTATCAGAGCCTTTTGGAGGAAAATCGCTGTCTGTTGTTGTCATAGAAAAAGATATTGGGTGAGTTTGCTGGCTAGATAACCAAAAACAAGCTGTAAATCACTACGTCGCTCCATAAAACTGGAGGAGAAGAGTTGGATGATAATAACATGTGGGAATCGTGGCTCCTTTAATATAAAAATATATTAGGCTGGTGCAGCTTTAATCTTTTTTTGTTGTGTTATCATGTGGTGATGCCGTTAAAAGCAGGATTACTCAAGTGTTGTTAGTTGCAGATTTGTTCACATATCACATAACATGCCACGCCACACACTGTACCACTTTTACATACAGTTGTTTGTGTGCGAAAGGGTAATGAACACACTCAAACTGCATCGGGTCAATAATACCAGACTGTGGCTCACAGGTAATTACACATGGTCATGGCCCTTCTCAAAAGACCTGGATCTGACACTGTTTATTGGTAAACCATTAAATTGTACCTTTGAGTAAATCTCTAATCACAGTTATTGACTCCCGGCTGTAGTTCGTACACTATTCAACACAGCAGGCCGCAAGGGCAAAGTGTTGATTTACAGGATGTTTCTTCTTATTTACAAGGAATGCATTGATTGCATGTTCTTGTATTAACTTTTTTAATTTCTTTCAAGAATTGAGAACAAAAACAGCCTTGATGACAGTCATTTTCTTGATACCTGATGGGGATTTGAAAGGATTTAACGACCCCACAAGGTTGGAGAAATTACTCCACCCATAACACAAAGTTATCCCTAAATTGCAGTGAAAACAAGAAGATTATCAAGGTTTTCATGTAACAGCAGGCACTTGCCTACACTCATGCGGTCCTGGGTCATTTTTGTAAAAACATTCATTTTTACTTTGGCAGAGTTTAAAAGCACACCTCATCTCTTTCTCTAAATGTTTAGAATATACTCCCAAATATATATATATACTATGCTCCCTTCAACAGTCTAATTGTCTTTGAAATATGGTAATTAAAGCGAGATGCGTGCACACAATACCCACCCGTTCAACTGCCACTGCTCCCATCCACCTCGACGGAGTCCACTCCTTTTTTCATTGCATAAACATCCAATTACATAAACACAGCGTTAGATTTGCAGCGCGGCCGGGCCCTGGCGTTGTGGGCGGCGCTCAACACTGACGCCTCTTACATTCTGACACATCACCATGGAGGCAAGAATAGCTGATCTCTGTGTCTTACAGGCTGCGGGGTTTTCTCATTTCAATAACCCGACTCCTACACCAGGCACTCGAGCGCACAGCTTCCGGCTGCGTAGTGCGCCCCGATGCACGCGGCCTGTGCGCGTGGACCTCCGGGCGATGCTTGACCGGGGCGACGCTCGCTGAGGACCCTCTTGAGATTTGGCTTTTTCGATCGGCTGCTTGACGCCCACGACTGCCAGAGAGCGGTTGAGGAAGACTTAGCTTCAAGAGTGGCAGACGAAGGAAGTCAATGTAAATGAGATTAACCTCCACTGGTGGTCAACGCCACCGCCATTACCCACATATTGACTATACGGATGTGCTCGGCAGTTACTTAAGACCTTCAGAAAGCACTCATCATCGTAGGAATCGCGTCAAGTGGTTCCCAAACATAACAAAAGGGATCATTTGCTGTCTTTTAGTAGGACTTTAAAGACTTAATTATAAAGGTACGGTAACGTCATGTACTAATGGATACGCGGGAGGGTAAATCCAGCAGGATTCAAACGCAGGATTAAATGAAAAGGTGGTTTAATTGAGTTTAGGTTGTTCCTGCTTCCTGTCCGCCCACATTGTCTCGCTAGAAGACCGCCAGTGAAGATAAGATGGTCACGAAAAACTATTCTGCATTCCTGTGTAAATGCACAGAGCTGGTGTACAGCATTTAGCATAAAGGCCACTTTGTTTAAGTTGCTCTGTATTTACAGAAAACGGCACCAGAGGCGCTCGGCATCTTGCAATTGATGCTTAGTCGCCATGCCAACGTACATTATCAGGCAAAGGTTTCCTTGCAAAATCGAATGCAATGCAACTACACACGGTGTGAATATCCTCAAATTAGGAAATGAGTAAGGAACAGGCATGCTTTAAAATAAGAAATGTGTGTGAGGGTTTTCTTTATTGTATTGGAGATGCTGCTGTGCCTTGTCTTCATATACAGGTTCATCTCCAGTGGTCGCCTAGAAGGCCCTGAGCAGCATGCACCATTGTGTGTTTATGTTGGGGTTACAGTTTATTACCCCTGTACCATTCAATTCAACCTGCACAACACTAGTATTACGCTACCTTATTAAGGTTACCATATTTAGTCGGATATAAATAATGTTTTTGTTTTAACAATGGATAGCAATGGTACTGTTTTGGTTTTCTGTCCTTTATTGCTTTGGTTCTCTCTCACCGCTCTAATAGTTTCCATTTTGGGCTCAGCAGGCAGCTGTTGGTAGCAGAAAAACACTACAAACACTACCTGCTCATACAGATAAGAGCTACTAGCTGGATGAGCATTTAGCAGCAAAAGAGACAGATGTATCCCTCAGGTGTAGGAGAGGGAATATTATTTTTAAATCTATCAGGTAGCAAGAAACATGACTCCACATCCTCCAGATGTCGTGGTCTAAATAAGTAAATCATTGTTTGCCATATCAATTTAAAGGTGCAGTTTTACTTTCTGCACAAGTGGCAAAGAAATCAATTATTGCCAGTTTAACTTTTGGTTGAGATGGTGAGGTTTTTGATGAGAACAATATTTATTTATTTTTATTCCAAAATTGCTGTTGTCTTATACTGCATTATATCGAATGGTGTCTCTTGATATTTGGTCCGATTCATATAGCTCAGTTTGTCAGTTTGGATCGACAGGATTTCAACTTTCAAATCTGAACCCCAGTTACATGAACCTGTTTATATCCAACTCCATTGTGTAGAATATCAATACGTCACATTTTAGAGAATTTACAATGAGAACATCAAAAATCGTGAAACCAAAATAGCCAAAAATCATTGTTCAAAAGCTTCTGACCGGCAGCGTGTTTAGGATTTCCAGGAAACTGCGACACAAAACAAATGATGTCAGCGGCCATCAGCAGCAGCAGACGTATGTGCTGTAGTGGGTGTGGGTGGGATTACACAGTGACAGCTGGGGGAGATCATTATGGTCGGGAAAGGGGGGATAAGAGAGGAGGGGGGGGGGGGATAACCCGAGACCCGGGGGAGGGGCTGGGGTATAATGGTGTTGGGGCAGAGGGGTGGGAGGCTTTTGTGGTGACATTCCTTACTCTGCAGAATGCATGCATGTATATTAGAAAAGTTAAGGAGAAGAAAGAAAAAAAATCCAGCTGCACAAATAAAACCAACCTGCTTCAAAACGCCCCAAAATGCTGAAGCTGTTCTTTTGCATTTATGTTTACGCGCTCGGAGGACTTGAAGCAAGAGAAATACGAGTGGACGGTTCAGGTTGATATGTGGGCTATAACAGGAGGGGTGTGAGGGGAGAAGAGGGGTGGATCATGGGGGGGGGGGAGGAAGACGAGTGACTCACGGGCTTCCAGGAAGAGGTCTGACTCAGCTACTGGAAGCCCCTTGACCTGTCTGGAGACAATAAGTGGCCCATAATCAGTGTTTTTTGCTTTGCTGGGAAAAAAAGAGAGAGAGACCCCAAAGGTCATATTATGGAAAATAAGAAATAGATTATATATGCTGGACAGCTCTCACTACTTTAGACTACAAAGAAAAAGATCCCCAGACAGATTTGACGCTATTGTCAGCCTCCGATCAGTTTTAAAGATACTTTATGCACATGCACATTATTCCTCATTCGTTTGCCTGTGCATTGTTTCAGCCAGTCGGTCATATACTGCTCCGCCGTCCCTTTTGAAGCCATCCGTCTTTCTGCTGAACCTTGTGACCTGCGCATTGGTGTTACTATAGTGACATTAAGAAGAGAGAAAGGGGATCACTTTCACCCACGGCAACAGCGGCCACGTAATGACAGGAGCTGCTTGTCACATGCTCCCTTAAGAGACAGGTGGGATGACGGCTATGGACATATGCCAACTCTTACAGCGTTTAGAAATGTTCCTCTTTTTGTCGTTTGTGTTGCCTTGCGTTAAGTAATACAACATGAAACATGCAGGTGTTTGATTACATAATTGATCACTCAGGTATGAACGTCAATCGTCATCTGTGTGTTTGCTTTCTCCTGCTGCGAAGAACAGCTACGAACACATGAAGAGGCTTCAAATCAAGCGAGGGGAACTGTTGACTATCAGATGTAAACAGTCGCAGGCTCCATAATCCTTTGTGTTCTGGTGTTTTCCGGACATGGTTTGGGTTGTGTGTCTATAGAAAGCTGCGCGTTCATCTGGATTTATTCTCTAAACTAAAAGTGAAGACAGAATTAAATTGGTGCGATTGCACCTTTCGTGATATTCAACTTGCCAATTGACCAAAGTGTAGAACTAGACTGCGAATTTAGGAAACAAATTGTTTTTGCCTGCTCTCGGAGTGAAGCCATCCCGAGTGAAGCCTCATCCTCTCCTTCCTCCTCCATCTTTGGTTTTGAGCCCTCCGCCTCCTCACGTGGGACTCCCGTGATGGTTGCAGGTGATGGATGATAGTCGGACAGAGGGCCTGTTTCCTGGATGTGCCCTGAACTTCCATGTCGCTCCCACAGATATCCTCTGAGGATGGGAGGTAGTCACACACACATGCACGCACACACACACTACACTTTACATTCTCTTAACCTTACATACCTCACTGTCCTACATTTGCTTTACATAACATAAGAGCCAAAGCTTAACTGCTTGTTTTTTTTGTATTTGAAGCTCATTTATTTGACTTTTTTGTACTATGCCACAGACTTTTTTTTCAACTGCCTGACACCTCTGCGCAACCAATTTAAATATTTGAAGTCATATTTCAGTACAGTGAGCATATGAAATATGATAAGTACCTGTGAAAAGAAGTCAAGCAGGTGAACCCTTTCACCCAAACCTCAGGGTAAATGTTCTGCCAAAAAGTATAAACTTGCTTCCAACAAATCTATGAAAAACACGTGAATCGCAGCACAGAAAATCCCAACAGAGACGTAAGCTCAGCCATACTGTGCTGTGCCGATGGCAACACGCTCCGACTGTGTCCGACTCTGTCTAGAGGAAAGACAATTTGTTCAATTTGGTGACTTATCTAATCTTCGCTATGTAGGAGCTCCTTAAAATACAAATGTATTGTGCTTTCTTTAAGTGCAAATTTTACTTTCCTTTTTGGAATTTACATTTTGGTTTCCGGGGGACTAAAAACACAGCCTCTAAGTAACACATGGCGACTATTAAATTGTTACCGGCACAGCTACGACTTGCCCTTCTTTGGAAACTTGTGGGTGAAATTTGCAAAACAGTGTATGCACAGAATTTGTATTAATTTTAAGATATTGGTAACCATATGAGGGTATATTGTTCAGCTGTAATGTTTGGTTCTGAATCATTCTGATCCAGACCAGCTCACATCCCTCATATGTCTCCTTGCCTCTCTTGGTCTTAATTATCCCTCCTCTCATTACACTATTTACTGTCTAATTAACCCTGACAACCCCATGCAAAGTAAATATTTAAAAGAATTCAGTGAAACACATATTTATGGAGCTGTTTTCCTTTTTTTTTTGTTCTGTAATTGTACGAAGTGCTGCTACCAAATCCTCCCAATAAAGCGTTAAACCCAAATGATGTTTGAGGTGGGATGTGAGCTGCCCACGCTCTTACTAAAAACAAAAGTAAAGATACATCTGGGAGTAAGCGCAGTCTGTGAGTGTTTTGATTTACTTCTGTAATTTCACTGCAGCTCCGGTGGTTTTTACTGTAAACCACTCCTACACTGTCTGCAGATGTGGCACTGGATTTAGTGGGAGGGAATTTACTTGTACTGTGTGTGTGTGTGTGTGTGTGTGTGTGTGTGTGTGTGTGTGTGTGTGTGTGTGTGCGTGTGCGTGTGTGTGTGTGTGTGTGTGTTGTGCTAGATACCCAAATCAAATTTGGTTCTTTCTCTGGAATTCTGTTGGTATTTTCAAAGAAAAGTGACCTTTACTCTTTACACTCTGGATTTTTAAAATGCAGCAAGACTTGTTTCTCTTCACTCCTTCGCAACGGATACAATTGTGGACTCTTTAGTTGTTTCAACAATATAATCTGAAGACACCCTCACACATAGTGTGACTGATCAGTTCGATTGGTTTAGAGAAATCTGCTGGTGCAATAAGGCCGGATGTAAGAAACAAAAGAAAGACATGTTTTCTGTCTTGGGCACTCGGGACGGAGACTTTTGGAATGTTATTTTTCATTTGCATTCTCCTCCCCTTCCGCTATCTACAATCTATTTTGCAACGGCACCGCCGCTGCATCCTTCACACTGACCCAGAATCCTTCACACTGCCCCAGACGATTGCGATTGGTTAAAGGAAGTACAAATAAGGAGGGGCCTTTTTTCCCCTTTACCAAAGTGATAATGTGTGGAGCCAGACCATTCGGTAGCGCGGCATCTGATGAGAATAGGTCTCGGTCCAGGCTCTAGAATAGGAACTCAAACAACAAATTGATCTCATGGGACGGCGTTTAAGTAGTTCAAGACACTTTTAAGGCCATTCCATTTTTCATTACAGGCGTTTCGAGCTTTGTTGGCGTCATTTCACACCAAAGAGTTCACGCTGTGACACCTTTTTTTTTCGCTCACAATTTAACATCGGAAATTAGTCACAAACATCACTAACGTGGCTTCGAAATAGGCCAACAACTATTTTGGTTTCTCATGGGACATGAACACCGGTGTCCTGGGTGAAAGTCTGAATCTGTCCACGTCATTGCTCTCCCTCGACTCGTTATTCCACGTCTTTAGCTCCGAGCATAGCATATTCACACAGATGGGTTGACATGGCAGTCAGTACAGACTAAATGGTAATGACACAAAAACCAAGAACGGCGTTGTCAAAATGACTGAAGAAAATGACGGATCGTTCATATGCCCATTTGGTGAAACCAGGCTGCAAACCAGGCTGAGAAAAGAAGTATGAAAACAACATTTGCTTTATGACAATGTCTTTTTCAAGACTATCTTGGTCGTGCAACTGCAAAGTAACATATAAAAAACATTGCTGAAAATACAAACCCCTCAATTTCGCGAGGTTCATCTTGCAATACAGAGGGTCCATCTGTAAAAGTCTCAAACTTCAGAGACTTAACGTATAATGATATAATAATATGTTTTGTTGGGCCATAATTGCTCATCCAGACTGCTCAGTGCTTGTGTCATCATGAATGAACCGTATGAAAGCATAAACACTCCATGACCTCATAAATCACCCTGTACTGTTTTCGTTGTTGTTCTTGCATGCTTTTTTTCGATAACCTCATAACTTGTTACAGATTATCTCACATAATTGATTGAGCATCGACCAAAGTGGCATTCTTTCACCTGTCAGGAAGACAAGGTCTTTTATTGATTTTTACACTCTGTAGTGAAGCCAATTTCCCACGTTATGGACAATAAAGAAGCTAATCTATCTATTGCAAAACCGTGCTATGCATAAAACACATTGTCATACAGTGGATAGATATGGTGATCCGTTTGTGCCATTTTGAAATCACATTAAAAAAAAGACAGAATAAGAAAGTTCGAGATACATTTCAAAGAAGCGTGTCCAATAACTGAAGTGCAGACTGCAACTGTGACCGACAACCCTTATGTTTTCATAAAGAGTAGAGCAGCTGGCCACATTCCTTTCATTCCTCTACATAATACGATGGATGTGACATCTATATTCATCCCGGTGACCAAATGTAAACAGTCAACTCCAAACGAGAAGAATGCAAAGGAATCCGAGCGGCTTTCTGGACTTTCTATTCATTCCGTCAAGGACCAACTGACAACAACAAACTAGTTTTCACACAGGAGCTGTATTGTTTCTCCACATGTGTTGTGTCGTCGTGCGGCGGATGAATTCAACGTGCAGTGGAGCGCCGGGCAGATAATAGTGTTTACGCTGGCTTTTGGGTGCAGGTGCACAATCGAACCCAAGGGAAGGAAATAGGGGGAGGGGGGGGAGGGGTTTGACTGTGACACAAACAGGAAGCAAGCTGTTCCCTCCTGCCCAGTGGGGGCACACAAAAGGGTTTATTCCAAATGTTGCCCTTGTGAAATTTACGTTGTTGGCTTATTTAACGCAATATGCTCTGCCAGGAGCTTACATAACAGACACTATTAAAAGGTCTCTCATTGATCAGTGAGTATTTAAGGGGAGTGAGTATTTAATGGGAGGTCTGGGGAACAATGCCAGTGGAAGTTCAGGAAATGCCTCTTGAAGTGAAGTGATGGAAAGAAAGTCCCTCTTTATTATGTTCACATTTGTTTCTGGTCATATACGGGACAGCTGTCCTCTTCGTCCCACTGTTGGCAATAGACCAGACAAGTTTATTTTAATGTGTTCTGGATGTCAAAAATGAAAGTAATTTGACTCCAAAACAAGCAAATACTGAACCTAAAGATGTAAAACTGTAAAACCACCGCGGGCGCAAGCAGTAGTACAGAAATGCCAATGCTAATAAAGGGCAAGAAGCCATAACCATCCACAGAGCTATAAAGCTTGAAAAACAGTCGCTTTCCCCTTTAAAATAACAACAACAAAAAAACATATAGATTAGGTTTTGAAAGATATTTAATGTTATTGACGGACTACATTTCATTTTCAATGATTGTAATGACTTTTGAGCCTGTCCTAAAATGTTTGGAATATAGTGGACCACTTTTCAAACCTCCAGGTTTATTCTCCACATGAATTATCTGCAGACTGCTAGCAGGACTGTAGCAGACAGGGAGCAGGGCGTGTTTTCCTTGTGTGTGTGTGTGTTGTGTTTTTATGTGTGTGTTTATGTGTGTGTGTCCAAGGGATGTCTTACACGGTGTGGGAATAGGTCCTAACTCTGTACAGGAAAGACATTAGGAACAACATGAGATGTGGGGGGAGTGGGAGGGGGCTTTCAGGGAAAGGAGGAAACGAAAGGAGAACACCCTCAACTTTTCATCCTCATAACAAACCCCCCCCCTGCGAAGTGTCCCTCCTCAACAATAAGTGCACCGCAGCGTGGCTCGACAACAAATAGTGCGTCACTAACGAGTCCCGGCAAACATTCCTGCCCGTCTGCGTCTGCGTGTCGTCCAATGAATCTCGCCACAGACTTGAGAGGAGTGCTTTGGGACAGACACTTTGTTATGGGATGGTAGTGTTTCACTCTAAGTTCTATATCCAAACATCACTTTTGGAAGATGAATTTCGTAATTCTCTGAATTATATGCTTATATCTAGCTAGCTTATATCCATTAATTGTGAGACAGTTTGACTGCGACAAATGAAGACGGTGTTAGGTTGTAGTGGATTTTATATATATTTGCACATGTAGATAAGAGAAGTTTATGTTTTAAATTAATACATAAAGAAAGATATGATAATTAATTTGGGATATTATGAGGAATATTCTGGAGGAATGTATTGTGAAACATAAGAGAGGATCACTGTTTTATTATTCTGTTTTAATGACAAATGTAATGATTAACTATGATGCATGAGAATGAATGAATGTTTTATTGTTTAGACAATAGTTAAAATGGATGCCGATTGAAACCTAATGTGTTGCTTTTATTCGGAAGGCAGGATAATAGGGTTTTATTGTGAAGGGGAACTTCCTGTCCTTGACCGGAAGAGTGAGCTTTGACCTCGCCTGTTTACTAATTGGCGTAGCGAGTAGAATGGCGGCATCCTTTGAACTGACCAATGGAACTAACCTTTAGGTGTGAATTCATTTGCATGACCATACTAATAGCCGAGCATTTGTTCTGGGGACATGGTTCTACTGGTCTGGAGACTCGAGACAGCCCCGGTCTGTGGCTCCCTGGGAGCTGCACTCCGTCTGTGGAGAGTTCCTCCTTTCTGGCCCCACGATCGTGAACGCTACATGAGTATTATCTTTGCCATTAAATATTGTTAAACTTTAACTCGAATCCTGAATTTCCTGCGGCCACGGGACCCGGAGCTTTGAACACGAATCTTACAACGGCCTTAGTTCTTAGATGAGCATGTAATCCTTCAATTGATGATGGTGAAAGATACTATGTTTAATCAGAATATAGGTTATAGGTTATTTTACCTTTTTAATGAATTTAAAATTTTATTTCAGCTATTTGACTGGGAAATGGTGATCCTGTAATGTGTTGCATGCTTTTAATGTAGGAACCGATAGTAAATTTGCGGATTGTTTAAAGGTTATTGGGTCAATCAACGATTAGGGGGAGGGGCTTAACATTTTTAACCCTCTGGCCAGTCATTGTTTGGGAGGCTGAACACCGCACATGACTTAGAAAACACTGTTTATTGCACTTTCTATGTTTCTACGTTCATCCAAGTGTTTTGTTTACTCTTTTAATGAATAAAAGCCCTTACATCTATTTTTGCAACCCAAGCCATCATTGTCAATTGACCCAGAGTTCTGTGTAACAATCAACAACAATGGACGCATTCATGTATTTTCATATATCGATTATTTGGGTCATGAATCTGAGCCACAAATGGTTCTTTGGCAACAAAAGGGAGGGAAGAGTTTGTTTGTTTTCAGAGTCAAGTGCCACTCCAGCTCCTCTCGTGGGAGTGATTCATTCCTGGAGAGAGAGAGAGAGACAGAGAGAGAGAGAGAGACAGAGAGAGAGAGAGAGAGAGAGAGAGAAGGGGGAATAACTGAATATGCCGTGGTTTCCACAAGGTGAAGCAAAATCATATTACATTACACTGCTAAATGTCCACTGCCCATGGGAACACACACAATAAACGAGTGGCTTCAGGAAGTTAAACATCTTTCGTCCGACACCCCGAAACAACCGCAAACACAACATGTTTTTTCTTCACAATATCGTCGACCAAACCAAAGCCAAAAGACACATTTAGAGACTTGACCTAATTTTGTTCCACAATCCTTTTAGTGATAATGAAAAAGTCTTCACACCATTCTTGAACGCAACGCACACACACACACACGTTTTTATCCCACAAGATGTTGACTCTGTCCATCAACAAGCAGTAATGCTTTAATAGGCTTCACAACAGCATCGGTGATCAGGCCACACGGCACAATGCACAGCACCTTTCGGTTAACAATGGAGGAGCATTAATCTGAAGTAGGACAATTCCCACCATAACTTCTGATTCATGCTTAGCGTCGCCATGCTTCTTGTGAATAAGTTCAACTAGTGAATGATCTTTGTAGTAGAGTAAAACTCCATTATAAGTCTCCCCCCATGAGACAGTTTGGAAGACAACAATAGTTGATTCATATCTAACTCACTTAATGAGCAGGTTGCAGTTTGACCCTCTGACCCCAGTTGTTGTCCATAAGGTCTCATTCGTTGCCTCCTAATTAGTTCAACTTTACAATTGGCTCTTTTATGTATTCCTCAACCAGCTTGTCTTCCCAGGCTCACTGTTGTCTTTTAAAAAGACAAGACAGAGTTTTTTCTACTGGTTGTACTAGTTTAACTGGGGATGAAAGGAGTCTCTGAAATTCCAGTTTGAAAACTATATGGGTGGTGGCGCTGCCAAGCACTTTCTCCATCTAGTTAAAAGGTGTGAAAAGACATAAATAATAACTTTAGGAAGAACTGTTCAAGGAAGGCGCAGCAGACCTTTTCATTCAGCTGTCAACAATGTTGTGTGTTTATCAAATTAGTACTTTATTTTCATGTATTTTTGACACACACTGTGTGCTTTTCGAATTCTGTTCGTGGTCATGATCATGTTTTCAGCCGCACGCTGTTTTTTGTTTCTTATTCGTGGGATTCAAAAATGTCCCAACCCTCCAACAGAAATAATTTGGTAAAGGAATCGCGTGGTAAGAAATTGTATCACCATAGATAATCCAGTTAGACTTTGCGTGGAAAAAAAGATCAGAGGGAGAGACCAGACATTAGCTCTGGGTACGGCACATGATGCAAAACTCATTTCCTGTTTTCAAACTCACAAACAAGCTTGTTTTTCAAGCCCACATGCGAGAACACAGGAAGGGTTTGAGATGTTTGAAAACCAACCAACCTCGCAAAGTTGTTGCAGCATGTTGCACAGTTAAAACTACCGTGTCCCATCGATCGCATTTATTAATGGTGCTTTGAACCGTAAATGCGTGCAACGAGCATTTTGGAAGTCCAGCTTCGCCAGTGGCACGATCAAACCGTGTCCTTCAGCACTTGTTGTTCTGACTTACACAGAAGCGGTGACTCGGTGCATGTTTTGCTGAGAAGTCTTTAATGATGTTAAATGTCTGATAAGCTTCAGGGTCAAATGTTCTGGCAGTGAGTCAGGCCTGCCAGCTGCTGGCAGCCATTGTGTTTTGGGGATTGGCCTCTTGTCACAGTGATGGAGAGGAAGAGCCAAACAATCCTCAGCTGAAAGCGTGATATTGTGTCGGGGGAGCAGAGTGTGTGTGAGAGAGAGAGTGAAATGGTACGTGCAACTTGAGGGATTTGTGTGAATACCTGCACGTATTTATATTTAAAAGTGTGTCTGTATGCTTGTAAGCTTTAAAGTGGTTGTTCAAAGTACTTTAATTATATGTACTAGTAACTATTTCAGATAAAGACAGAGATGTGATTTCCTTGGATACTTTAAATCAGGCTTCTTCCACTTCTTTAATTTCTTTTTTCCATTCCTTTGGAAAAAGGAAACTCAAACATAGTGAGACAACCACAGGTCATTTCCTCTCATCCCGTTCCCATCCTTCCTTCTCTGCGCTCACCCTTCTCGTCACTCATCACTGGGAGTGCTGATCTTGCAGTTGTTGCCCGTCTTTGTTTTCACAGAACACATCTATGCTTTATAGGTCGGTAAGGCTGAGAGGAAAGTGAAAGTGATTTTTTAAGACGACGGTTGTAATTTGAGCCGATGGGCGTTGTACGACACGGCTCCAGGGACAACAAGGCCGGCCTGTCGGCCTATTGGTCCCCCGTCAGGAGGACCTGCAATAACTGTGGCGATCCCTCAACTTTTTGATCTCACATCATCATCAGGATCAAAACTGGCTGAAATAAAGACATTCCCATCAGCCTCAGCTGTTTGTGTGGAGTGCAAATTACCAAATATTAGAACACTAACACACTACAAGGCCGACCAAAGACCGAGACGAGATGAGCTCTAAAAATAAACTGAACTGAGGATGAGGAGTTGTTCTGTTGGACACCTGTTTGCTCAAGATACTCAGCTATACTATTTGTCTTTTTTTCCTTTTCTTTGGCGACTGAGTTAATGTTAACTACTTCTAGTCTCATGATATGTCCTGCCTATGTGATTATTAACACATCTTCTCTTCTTGTGTCTTATTTTTGTCTGTTCTTCTCTTTCAACGAGTGAGCTAAATTGAGTAGCTATGACTCAAAGTGACTCACACCTCAATCACTTTCGCACATGGGCACACACACACACAGACACACACACACACACACTCACACAAACAAAGACTCTATGTGTCCCCAAGCAAAGGTAGCAGCTGGTACCGGCATCGCGTTGCATGTTTTTCGGAGAGAAATATCAAATATCTGAAAGGTTCCCTGAAACATTTGAAGCGGTGCCTCTGGAGATGGGATACAAGCACACACACACACACACACACACACACACACACAGAGAGGGAGAACAACAACAACCCACTGGCTGTGAATAGCACGGTGTGTCTTACTTACAACTTGTTAGGGATGGAGAGAGGACACTTAATGAAAAGGCTGTCCAAGCTCCGGCCTCCCTCACAAGTACGCAAACATGCACTCAGGGTCAAATGTCCTGAGCTGCTCTTTCTCGAGCTTTGTTGAAAATGTCATGATATTTAAGCTAGATGCTAAAAATGACCAGAGCACAAGAAGAAGACAAAATTGCTGCATGTTAATTATCAGTGTTCTTTATGGTTTAATGTCTTTCCATGGATCTCGGCCCTCTAAAACTCTCTCTGACAGCCTCTCCATCTGCATCTCTTTCTCTCGGTCTGAGACTCTGGCCTTTCATCACAGCCCTATTCTCCGTTCCTCTCTCTCTTATGCAACAATCTCATAAATAGAAAATGGATGTGTCACTCAATTACTGTATTTATACTGGAAGTGGACTACAAGCGCAGGCCAAGGTTTATACCGGAGCCCACACAGGGTTTTATGCCTTCTTCCATTAAGTTTATTTTTACTCCAGTTTCAAAACACCGTGACTCATTCATCTCGCCTGCACAGGTGGATAATGTGCTGTCTTTTTCTCTTTTTTTCTTAGCGCTTGTTTAGCAACTCTAAAAATCAATAGATTTATATCAAATTCCTCGTGAAAACTGGAGCTGACACATGCCAACATGTGGAGGTAAGGAAGGAAGGAAGATTAAGTGCATTACTTTTATCTACTTTTCTATGTTCAGTTGTACACAAGTGACATGTGTACGAAGCAGGGACCTTTTCGGTTGGTCCATCCAGCTGTGTGGTGTGTTTTTTGTTGTTTTAGCTGCTGCTGGAGTTAAATCGGTCCCAGATCCTCCATCTCTTCCTGGTCTACGTTGTTTGCCTGGTCCTCATCCAGGTGGTTCCTGTTCTCTACTTTGTATTATACCAGTTCTGTAGTGTTTTGTAGATGGAGAAATTCAAAGGGCAACAAAAATCTCGAATAGCAAACAGTTTTATTCAGTTTGATGAGAACGTCGCAGCGTTTTTAAACTGTATTTGTGTCTATAAAAACATGTACACACAGCTAATAATCCGACAGGTGTAAGTTGAATTATGATGAATTGATTGATCTTGCTTTCATTTGATAATTAAAATATATTTCAAATATTGGCCAATACAAGTAGCACCAATTGCTAACAAACTATCTGCTGCAGTTTGTATGGACTTTAGCAAAACCACATTACATCACATTTAGCTGACACTTTTATCCAAAGCGACTTACAACCATGTTACATTTATACACTGTAGACAAAGGGAACAATTCATGGTTAAGTGTCTTGCTCAAGGACACATCAACTAGGGCGGGGATTGAACCGCCAACCCCCTGATTGAAAGACGGACCTGCTAACCACTGACCACTGACCACTGACCCACAGTCGCCCACTTTATAACAACATTGTACGTATATGTGATTGATTTATTACATAATTTGCATTTACCGTCGGAAATTCCCCTGCGAATGGGTCCTGATGCCAAGAAAAGATCATTCCGGTGGCATGTAGAAATTAAAGCTCAATATAAACATTCAGTTTAGCTTGAGCTTTTTACACTTAAAAGACTTTTCCAGCCCAAAAGACAAGACGCTAATCCTCTCAGCGTGGGATCCAGGCTCATTAAAACACACCACCTCCCTCGTCATGAGAGGACCCGTCACCACTGAACTGTGACCCATTTTTGGGTGTGACCCCTCCGTCTAAGAAACCAGGCTGCAGAGTCTATTATTCAACACCCTGGGAACTAAACCTAAACCCGTCACTCCTCTCATGTGCGAGCCGAGCGGAGCGGAGTTTGAATCAGCAGCTGAATAAAAGCCCTTATATGAGTTCTTTCTACATTTTAATGGACCAAACTCTCTTAAGCTGCAGCCTCACAGCCCATTTCAAAGTGTGTGTGTGTGTGTGTGTGTGTGTGTGTAGAAGTAGTAGGTTAAAGGGTGGGAGGGGTTCAGGATACAGACTAGGGAGTGTGTCCTGCATTTTAACAATCACACCCAAACTTCCACTTTACCTCCATCGGCCACAGGTCATTTCCCTTCTTTAACTTTGTGTTCCCTTTTACTTCCTCTCTCTCTCTCTCTCTCTCTCTCTCTCTGCAGGTCAATTCATTTAAACTCTGTGGGTGTTAGATGGAAAGTCACAAATGACAGACAATGCCGGTACTCTAACTGAGTGTGTTTTTTAGAGGTTACTTGTACTCTTTTAAGAAAAATGTAAAACCCTAATTTTACTTTCAGTTGAATTTATGATTAAGGCCACTGAGTGGAAAGTTTATAAATGTGAGTGGTAGACTTGCTTAGTTCAACTTGGAAAATACCGTTTGTAAAATGGATAGTTCCGGTGACGATTGGCTGAACCACGTTCGAACCCTTAAAAATAACAAAAGGTTCTGACCGCATTGCAATACAATAATATTACAAAATGTCAGGTTGAATTTGTAATCCTTGTGAATGTTGATTTACTGGGTAGGCTAAGTGTAGATAAGTGGTTGGAAGAGATAGAAAGGATAATATAAAATAAAAAAAAACAAAGCTGGAACCGTTGAACTAACGATGGGGTTCGTTCTGCACTGCAACAAAAAGTCCATATTTTCTGAACCAAAAATTATAATAGTGAAAAGTGATTAACTAAGGTTGAAATATTTGAACAAAGAAGCGGACCCAGTGTTGAGTTACGCTTTGAGTCGTATACTAAACTCGTTTCAGAAGAACAACGATGACAGAGGACAGTTCCAAGTGACCAAGTGGTCTAAAAATCATACACATGTAATCTCAACATCACATGTTAATAAAAACAATCACAAAGAAAAAAAACGACAACATACTGACCATTAGTCCTCGGTCAGTGCTGCTCATTTTGGTGTTTACCAGTGACAGCAGCTGAAGCTGCCATGGGGGCTCAATTGAGAATATACTACCATTCTTAATGTTTCTAAATAAGTCTCATCTTTATCTTTAATAGTCTAACTATAGTTGTGATCCAGTCTCAGTCTCCAAAGAACAGAAACACACAAACAATGGACCCGTGGACCATTATTTTATGTTTCCTCTTCCTTTGTGACTTTGTATGTGTTGTGACACCTCCCTCTTGTGCTCATGTTCGGGTACTAAGCACTTCATCAGCCAAGGGGAGGATCCAAGGGTGGAGCTCCAGCTCTCTGTGCTTTGCCAGCAGGCACAGGTACATTTTTTACATTTTTTGAAGCCTGTGAGTCAAAGCCGGCAAAGCACGTAGAGGCTGTCTGGAAGTTGCCAGTGGTTGAAATGAGGGCCAGTGCTGGGCAGTAAAGACAATGGACGGCACAATCAAGCAGCCAGATGTTGCTCCAAACTAAATGCACGTTATATTCGAAGGGCCTAACTAGCAATGGGGAGTCTGGTTGCTGATCTCTTTCTGCTCCTGCTGATCTCCACGGGACACGTCCATGGAGGTAAGGCACTGCAGAGGAGTCACCGTGTATCTTCACTGAGATGCAAACGTTACCTGAGAACTGAGAATTACAGGGGAATGATGTGTTGCATTGTTAAAATAGAGCTGATAATGCTGTGAACATGTTTCCCTTCTAAAAGCATGCCACCTGCAAAGCAACTATAGTTTTTAATGGTTCTTAGTGCACATTTATTGAAGTTTTAATATTCACATACAAGCTGCGGTTGCTGTTGCTAAAGTTAATGCCATCCCCCTTTAACGAACTGGCGCAGGAGATGATAGGAATAATGTAGCAAATGCAATTAACAGCAATTGATAAGATTGAAGTTTAAATGTGTCTGTGAGAGTTGGCAGCTTAATGTTTAATCCAGTCTAATATTGTCTGAAGACATATGGCAATATGCTGCTGAGCGAGGACCTGATCTGATGTTGTGCTTCACACATAAGGAGTTTGGTTTATAAGATAGTTTTCCACTTGTGGTATAACTTGCTTAAAGCAAGTGCAACAGTGTCAAGTTGCTGCCAGCAATTTCTAACTAGTTTTTCATTGCTTATGGGAAAATATAAATTTCTGTTAAAAAAAAGCCTTTTACCATTGTTCCTGAGCAAAGTTTATTTAGCGTTTCAATTAGGTTTGACAAGCCATCTCAGAGCTGTGAGTGGACCACTTCCCAGTCAACACTTCTGATCAGATTGGAATGATTTTCCTTCAAATATTAACACTTCCTAACACAAGTTGCCACACATCTCTATACGTACATCCGCTCATCACAGCGTGTTAAAGACCTGCACTCACATTGGAGGTGTGTCACTGTAGGAAGATTACTAATAATCCAATGTTCACTGGTATCATGGAGGCAGATTAGAGATAGATGGCCATGGGTTATACTGACAGCAGGCTTATAGGCTTTATGCTGGGCCAGCCTGCTGACTGCGTGATTCTCACTGGGACCAGTCGTGTACCAATTGTTTTTATTTTTATTTTGCAGGCAGTGCATTTAAAGGCAACAAATTAATAAACAATGTTGGCCAACTGGGCAGATGCTTTAGACACCTTCACAAAAAACAATATTAAAATACTGTACACTATGTTAAATGTTTTTGTGTGTGTGTGTGTGTGTGTGTGTGTGTGATGTGGGAACGTAAATTAGCTGCCTTGTAATTTCACTGTAGTGTTTTTGAGCACAGCAGCTTTTGAGAGTAATCCGTTCATAAAAATGTTGCGGCTTCGGTGTATCTAATTAACTCTTTTATCTGAGTCTGATGTATGAAACTCTCTGTGTTTTCATTTTAATCATTGAAATACTTCTTTAATTTCTATCTTGTGTTCAGTCTCACAACCATTTAATACTGCTGTACTGTTTAGAGAGCTTTATAGTTTGAAAAGTGTCAGCCATCCCCAACCACACGCTCTCACTCTCTCTCTCTCTCTCTCTCTCTCTCTCTCTCTTTGACCTCTTTCTGCTATGTGTTCAACAAATTGACATTCATTCTAACAAAGTGCTTCAATAGCTGCAACAGCTGCTTTGTAGGTCAAATTGATTGAAATGAAGACTGCTTTATTGTTTTTTCATTCACGGATATGAGGGCTGGGTACACTGGCTTCACTTTTAAAATACAAGTAATTACATATAGACACAATTATAAAACAATAGAATGGAAAAGTGTTGTACAGGAATTTATACAGGCGCTTCAGACTCCAGGGACAATGGCTAGACGGTTGGTTGATTGGTCCACGACTTCGGTATCTCAACCACTCTTAGACAGATCGCATACAAATGTGTATGAACATTCACAGTTGTATCCTAATGGTTTTGGAGACCCCCTAACTTTACCTTTGACCTTTGTGTTGTTTTCACTACAGGTATCATTTCTTAAGATACCACGAGTGACATTCCCATCAACCTTAGTTGTAGTTTGTGTTTGTGGCTGTAGACTTTGGCGAAATGTTACTAATTCAAATTAGCTGATACCACGAGGATGCAATAGTAGTGCAATAGTCATTCATTCGTTTAAATAGTGGTTCTTTACACATTTGTATTCATATTTGGATCACGGATTCTCAATTCGAGTTAGCTACGTGTGCTGTGACAGACGTGTGATTGTGCTTTCAGAGCAGCTCTGTCTGAGAAATGTTGACTAAATGTCCAATCTGTGTCATTTGGTTCAACAGTGAACTCTAATTAGCATCCGAATGTTTCAGGATGACCCGCTCCAAAATGCATTAGTTGTCCTTTATTGACTCGGATAGCAGGTGTAAAGTGCAGAGGAAACACCACATTGGAAAGCTGGTCAATACAGATTAATGGAACAGCCTTTTGCTGGGAGAATGCATTTGGTCACCAAATATTCATTCCTTTATTTGGGTGTTTTAAAATATAGATATACAGATATATATATGAGGTTGAATAGAAAATAAAATAATAACAAATCTCCAGCTTGCCATTTCATGACTTACCCTCACCGTGGGAATGCCAAAATTGCTTATTTGTGTAAAAACTACAAGTTCTATAAATGAAACCTTGATGGCAACCTATTCTGGCAACCGCTAAAATCTCCACTTCTTACCTGTCTTCTTGTTTATTGTTGTAGTGTCATTCTACGGGGATGGATACATCCACTTGCGGACAGTGGAGGCGTCCATTCAGACTTTGCTCCATGTGCGTTTTCGAACCTCCAGTCCGGCCAGCATGCTGTTCCTGGCAGCCGGACGCCGAGACTTCTTGCTGCTGGAGCTCATCTCTGGGCGCCTGCAGGTAGGCACGAGCACGTATTATTAGGACAGGAGCACACCTGTCGAAAGCAACTGACACAAATATATTCATGGGTGACAAACAAGCAAGACATGTTTACTGTAATGAACAATAATGGTCTATGGTCGGGAAAAGACCATTTGGATTTTAGTAATATATATATATATATATATATATATATATATATATATATATATATACAAATGAGTCCAAATAAAAGTTGCTCATTGGCTCAATTCAAAACTACACGAACTATGTGTCCCCTGGGCCATTCGAGCTCATATATTTCCATTAACTATCCTAAGGAGAGACAGAGGGAAGTCTGAACACACACAGCTAGCTCGGTGTCAGATTGCTCTCAGAGAGAAAAAAAAAAAAATCCCCCTGGCACTTTTAGAACAAGTTCCTTCATGATCAACGTTAAGAGAGAAAAACTCCACGTACGCTGCAAGGAGCCACTCATAGAAAAGTTTGGTTGCTTTTGTGTGGAATAATGCATTGCGTCAATCCCATGTCCCTTGATTCTGGAACTGTGCACATTCAAGATCTCATCACCATGTTATGCCTGCTTTCATGTGTCTTGCTCTTTCTTACTATTTAAAGTTTGTATTCTTTAGAAAGACATTGAATTTCCTCAGTCTTGGTTATCACCTTTTATTCCTTCTTTCCCTTTCCCCCCTTCATCCCTCAGGTCCGTCTGGACCTGGGCTCAGGTGAGCGTTCACTACGCTCAGAAAAGGGCATCCATCTTGACGACTTGGCGTGGCACTCCATGGAGCTGACCCACGACCACCACAACGTCAACATGACCGTGGACCGAAACTCTCATACCAGCCTTCGTATGCCAGGACCAGATCTGGAGCTCAGTGTGGAGGACGGACTTTTTGTTGGCGGGACCGCCGGACTGAACCACCCATTCCTTCTCAACATCTCCGCTGGGTTTCGAGGCTGTGTAGATGAAGTTGTGTTCAATGAGCACAACCTGTTGTCCAGCCTAAGACCTTATTCTGGGTACAAGAGCGTCCACGAGGTCTCCCTCGGCTGTAGTCCACAGTTTTCAGCAACGGAAGTAGATTCTGTCAGCTTTTTCAGCTCTAAATCTTTCATCTCTCTCCCGCCGTGGGAACGGCCACAGGGGGGGGTGTTTGAATGTGAACTGTACCCTTCTGCAAGAGAAGAAGATGGCATGGTTCTGTATAGCTCTGGCAACCAGGGGGGGTTTGTTGCCATCGAGATCAGAGACGGTAACCTGGTGGCAACGGTAGGAAATGGAGAGAGCAGTAAAACTGAGCTGCGTTCTCTAACGCATGTTCACAGCAACCACACGTGGTACCCCATCCGGCTGCACCTGCTGCCCAACAACATCCAGCTGAAGGTGGGTGAGGAGTTGGTTAAGGCCAGCCTGAGTCTGGAGCTCCAGGTTATCCAGCTCAAAGGGCCTCTCTTCCTGGGAGGGCTGGACGAAGAAGCACGGGGAGAGGCAAGGCGCGCTGGGTTGTTGTCCGCTGTCCCTCGGGGTGAACCGGCTGGGCGAGGAGGGTCCTTTAAAGGCTGCCTCCGAGAAATTAGGGTGAACAATCAAACAACAGGCCTTCCTCATGCCTCCATCACCAAGGACATCACTGTAGGCTGTAAGACAGAGCAAGTTCCAGATGCGGCGACCACCACCAGCCCAACAGGTCATCCCGAGTTTGATGTCATCACCACACAACCAATTGCCAACAATAAGAAGAACAGTAACTTTCTGTTGCTGAGAAAGCTAGAAGTCTTGGAGGGAGGCCGGGCACCACTGGAGCCCAAACACATGAGGGTAGGACTAGTCGGCTCTTGCAGATTTTCACTTATTGTTATTTGACAGGTTTCTCATACATCATTGCCAACAAAAATAACATGGAGTTATGTTGTTTTCACATAAGAGTACCAAGTCAGTTCCTTTTTGCATTGCCTTTTAGGTGAATCTGGATTTTCGGAAATTGGGCATTCATCCATCCCGACTGATGTTCCGCATTGAGGGGCAGCCTGTCCACGGCCAGCTCCGGCTGGACCTCAGTCTCAACCCTGATGGGCTTCTGGGTGAGGGGCAGGAGAGGACTATCACAATCGGAGCAGGAGAGATCGACCGCACTTTCAGTCTGCTGGACTTGTGGCAGGGCCGTGTGATATACATTCACAGTGGTTCAGAGGACCAGCATGACTTCTTCATGTTTTCAGTATTCTCCAGCAATAAGAAGGCGCTTCCTGTATTTCTAAAGGGTAAGCGCCTGTATCGGTTTGATATCAGCATCAGTCCTGTTAATGATGCGCCTGTGCTCAGCCTGCCGGAGGGAAACCTGTTCACGCTGCTGGAGAAGTCCAAACGACAGGTGGGTACAGCAGAACACCCGGAGGTGTAAGTCGATTAAGTGTAGAGTCGTTGCTTGTAGCAGATGTAATAAATAATAAAACGATTATTCAGACCTATACTAATTATGAGTCATAAAGTCATACATACAAAGAATAATAGTACTCAGCTTCCGCGATACGACAACATTACTTTTAAAATTATTATTATTATTAATAAAGATCATGATGAAGAGATCAAACAATAACAAATGACCAGAAATAAATTAAAAGGATTGCATGTGACCAGGCAGAATCATTGACTCATATCATTGATTTATATCTGTCGATTGATGTTCTTACATTCAATTAAGCAGCTGAGAGTTTGAGAAACACCAGGGAAGACTGCAAAGCACCTTTATATTAGTTTACAATTTAATTTAGATTTTTTAATTTAGAATATAGAAACTAACCTACACACAGAGGTGAATTATTATTATTAGAGAGGTCAACAAGAGGTCCAAAACCCACATGTCAAGGAACTCTTCCTATGACTAAACATATCTTTGCTCGGTATAACATACCAATGACGCTACAGGTCGCATTTCTTGAAGTCGTTTAACCACAATGTGTCTTTGTGTCTTTCTGTTCCTCAGAAATGTAGATGCTCATAAAACCAGAACGTTAGGGTTATTAAACCTGTGTAAGCTCAGCCTCTACAAAGGTCTTATAGTTTATAAATTGATTTGAGTGTCATGATTGAGCCTAAGTCTTATTTTGAGTTTATCCACGCACATGGTACATTGGGAGTCCAACCACTTAGCGCCCTATAGGTCGCGAGAGCAGTTCCTAAAAGAAGTTTATTAGTTAAGATTGTGTCATTGTTTTTCAGTTTCACCATCTTTCCGTAAATGTTCTCCACATAAGTATAACATGAAAATGAATACAGCCACTATGTTCCCAGCTGACAACGGATGTGCTGAGGGTGTGGGACCCTGACAGCAGTCCTGCAGAGCTGGTGTTCAGCTCCCTGGGAAACCTCAACACTGAGGTTGGATATCTTGAGCACCAGGAATACCCCGGCAGGTTTGTAGTATGGCTTTTCCACATTCAGTCTAAGCCACTGTTGTTACCTTGTTGCACCTGACTACGTATCCAAAAGTCATGGTAGCAGCTTCTATATGTGTTAATGTTTTAAATCAGGTTTCAGAGTTAGGAAACACAAAGTTAACAGGATTGCATCTATCTTCCAGGGCCATTAACTTGTTCTCACTGAATGATCTGGAGGAGGGTAAGATCTGCTTTGTCCACACTGGGGTCCCCACCTCCCGGCTGGCACTCAGGGTCAGCGACGGGCTGAAGGTAAATAACGTATTATCTTGCCCAATAGGCAATAAACCCATAAGCTGTAACATAAAGGATGTGATACATAGAGTTGATGCATTTACAGTGGCCACAGCAAAAGGCCCTCACCAGAGCCAGTGTTTGTGTTGTCCCTTCTGGGCTACTGTAGAAATAAGTAAATGTCTCGACAACTATTGGATGGATTGCCATGGAATTTGGAACATTCACAACCCCCTCAGAATGTTAATGTAATCACTTAATAGATCCATTCCTTTCCATTTGTACGTTGCCAACATCAGGTCAATATCTTTTGTCCAATACTTGCCTACAAAACTAATAACATTTCCATGAGCTTTTGCGATTCAATTCAATTCAATTCAGTTTATTTTGTATAGCCCAATATCACAAATTACAAATTTGCCTCAGAGGGCTTTACAATCTGTACACATACGACATCCCTGTCCCAGGATCTCATATCGCATCAGGAAAAAACTCCCCAAAAATAACCTAAATAACACTCAATGCTGTGTTTAGTGCTACTTAGCTACTATTAGCAAGCTAACTAAAATGGGGAACATCAATGTATTGTCATTGTCATTGTGAGCATGTTAGCATGCTGACATTAGCATGTAGCTCAAAGCACAGCTAGTGTTTACTCGTTAATTGTTTTATTGCACACACACACACACACACACGCACACTGTATACGTTGCCATTCAACAGTGGACTAATGAATAACCGTCTGGTCCTGTTTTATCTGTTCATTCTCCTCATCTCCTGTTGCTTCCTCGCCTCTCTTGTTTCCTCCTCCACCTCCTTCCTCTCATCCTCTTTCATCTCATCATAACCACTGGTGTTTCCCTGTACCCTCCTCTCCTTTGCACAGTTGAGCAACACAGTCGTTTTGAGGATCATGGCGCTGTCACTCGAACATAAACTGGTGAATAACACCGGACTGGAGGTGAACCAAGGCGAGGCTTCCATCATCACAACCACTCAGCTTGCAGTACAAGTCAATCTGAACCACCAGGCAGTGGAGATCCGCTACGACGTTACAGAGCTGCCACAATACGGTGAGCTCCAACGGTTGCACTCAAGTGGCGACTGGAAACCGTCAACTTCCTTTTCTCAGAAGCTTCTAGAAAAAGAACGGATCCGATACCTCAGCAACTACCGTGGCGTTCAGACTCAGAGCAACATCACTGATTACTTCAAATGTAAATTCAGCATTGGTTCCCGCACTACTGGGGAGGTTGTTTTCCCCGTCATGGTACGCTGGATCCACTTCAAGGTCACACGAAGCAAGATGGAGGTCAACGGTGTTCAGTCTACTGCTGTCACTCCCAAGGACCTTCATGTGATCTCTAAGGGTGTTAAAGTCAATGAGAGCGACCTCCAGTTCAGGCTTCTAACAGTGCCAAAGAAAGGGCAGCTATTCCTTGACAACAGAGCTCTACGAAGGAACTCGACCTTCAGCCAGAATAATGTCACGGATGGCTTGATGAAGTACGAGCTGCTCAACAGGCTTCAGGATGACACAAGAGACACGTTCAGCTTTCAGGTGTTTTCAACACATGCCGACTCAACAGCTTACGACTTCAGAATCAACATCAAAGCCGAGTCGACCGCCATCACCGTTGTCAACAAAGGCCTTTCAATCCTGGAAGGAGGAAGTAAAGTCATCAACAAAGACATCCTGTTCACTCACACAGCAAGTAACCAGGAGGTGCACTACAGCATCACGGTGAGCCCCAGGCACGGGCAGCTAAGGAGGATCAACCTTTCCAACTCAACGTCCATTAACAATAACATTGGGACATTTACAAATCAGGATATCACTGCGGAGAGGATCGTGTACGTTCACGATGACAGCGAGAGCAAGCAGGATTCCTTCGCTTTTCAAATTACGGTTTCCAAACCGAACAAACGCGCCAGCAAGAAGGAAGACGGGAACGCGGCCGAGCACACCTTTAACATCTCTGTGCAGCTCGTCAACGACGAGAGGCCTGTCAGGGTTGTCGATAAAGTTTTCCATGTAGCCCGCGATGGGCAGAGGTTGGTGACGTTGAATGACCTTCGTTACCGGGACGACGACTCTGACTTTGAGGACAATTGGTTGGTGTACACGCGGAGGGGGATTCCCATGGGAGACCTGGTGCTGTCCAGTGATACCAGTCACAAGCTGTACGAGTTCACACAACGGGACCTCCAGCAGGTTAGCACGATGATCAGTGAAGGTTCTTGTTCATCCAGATGGTCGAACATTCAGAATCACAAAGTCAAGAGTTAGCCTTCAGACGTTTCTGTGTCTTTTTCCTTTTCTGTCATCATCTCCTTTTTGTTTCTCTCCTCGCAGAAAAAAGTGCTGTTTGTCCACAGAGGAGTGAGCTATGGGCGTTTTGTGCTTTTCGTATCAGATGGGAAACATTATGTTTCAACACTGCTGGAGGTGATTATAATGCCTTCACGCATGATGTATTCATGGTTTTATTTCTTCATATTCTATTGAAATAATAAGAGTAAGTCAAGCAGTATGTGTGGAAGGAAATATAAAATGTAAGCGATCAACATATTTTTGTGTTATTTATTAGTAGTTTAAATGTGTTAAAGTTTCCTTTAACAGGTTAATTATAGCGTCTACAAATGATTTACTTGTATTTAAATATCATGATGCATATCTAGTGTGAACATAAGTACGCTTAATGATGTTCGCTGCTGTGCTGATGCAGGTGATGGCGCAGGATCCTTACCTTCAGGTCGAGAACAACACGGGCCTCATGGTCCAGCGAGGTGGGCTCATAACCTTGACCTCTGCCAACCTCAGCATCTTCAGCAACCTTGACATCCGAGACCCGCAGGAAGTGACATTTGAGGTCTTCCGTCCACCTAAACACGGCGTACTCTGCTTTACTGATGGAGATTGTGTAACAGCAGCGGGCGCAATTTCAATATTCACCCAGCGAGATTTGGTGGCGGGGCGCCTGGCGTATCAGCATGACGGCAGCCACGAGTTGTCAGATGGGTTCAATGTGACGGCAAAAGCATGGGAGAGGAATGCAGCGAGGCGGCTGGTCAGAGAGAGGAGGGAGATACATCTGGATATTGGAGTGATGGTAATAATCAACCTAGAGAGCCACCAGAGGCCGCCAACGGTCATAAGTAACCGTCTAGTGGTGGTGGCGGAGGGACAGAACGTCTCCATAAGCAAAGAGCAGTTGGAGGTAAGATCATAACCAAGTTCCAAGTTCACCCTTCAGAGGAATTACTATCAAATTGAATACACTCCAGTGACATCTAGACAAACTCTGATTGTTCATATGTAAGCAGATAAAACTGCGTTATTGTAATATTTATAAATAAATCTGTTCTGTTTAAAACAGGTGGTTCATGATGACAGCCAGCCCTCAGAGATAGTTTTTACCGTCCAAAGTCCTCCCGCCCTGGGCTTTCTACAGCGGTTTCCCACCAACGATACAATCAACAACGGAGAACAGCTGCACCTCTATGAAATACAGCCGACTGTAGGTTTAAGGCTGACAAACATCTGCACACTGCAGCCTCATAGTTGAAAGATTTTGCACAGAAACACTTGATGAGTTTGTCTGCTCCGTGCCTCCATGCAGGGCATCACAGAGCAGCCGACAATGTCCTTCACCCAGGAGGATCTCAACCAGGGATGGATCATCTACCACCAGCAGGCTGCAGGACGCACCAACGACTCTGTCCTGTTGGAGGCAACCAACGGGGTCACGAGGGTCGGACCTATCAGGCTAGAGATTGACATCATCCCTATCCTGCTCCCTCTTCAGGTACAGCATGTGTGTCTAGATGAGCCTGGAAAAGGGAAGAATTGCATGCTATGGGAGATGCATTTATTTTCTGAACAAAACATTGGAGGAACGTCTTCTTCACATCAGTAGTATCATCTGTTCTGCAGGTGTCAGACTTGACCCTTGATGAAGGGTCGTCCCTGCCACTGACCACTGACATCATCAAGGTGGCCAATCATCACTTCTCAGGGATGAACTTCCTGTACCAGGTCATCGTTCCTCCGCAACACGGACACTTGGAGCACAGCCGGATCCCGGGGATGCCCATCACTGCTTTCACTCACATTGAGGTTTGACTGAGCACACACCCACAGAGAGAACGCTTTTGGAATTTTTGGTTTGGTTTGTAAATTGTGGGGTAATAAGGAAGACTGTTTAGGTGTGACCCAAGGAAGTTATGTTGATTCACGGCTTTCTCGCCTTTAAAGATGCGAAGATTTTGAAAATACTCGGCTTTGTCAAAAGACACACTTCCGTCTGTTTTGTTGCTCTGTTCCTGCATTTTTAACTTCAGCCGCGTTGGGAGTTACAACAATGGCTTCTCCTTCCAGGTGGAACGTGAGTACATCTCCTATATCCATGATGGCAGCGACACACTGAGAGACAACTTTACCATTGTGGCCAATCAGACAGAAATCAGGAAGCACAGTCTGCCCTGCACTGCTCACCTCAATATCACACCTGTCAATGATGAGACTCCTGTGGTTTCAACCAACAAGGGTCTGAAGGTGGGGAGTGACAATGGTGATTGCTTTCAACTCAAATGAGTCTGAATGTATCGCCTATATTTATAGGATTACTTCGATACATTGGCTGAAATTAAGTTACTACAAATGTATGGGTATTGATATGCTTTAGATGTTGGCCTATAAGTAATACATTGCAGTACAGAAATGCCAAATATACTGATCTTAGTGAATATGTTCTGAAATGTAAAGCCTTCCTGTCCTTTCCTTCCATCTTTCCTCTCTTTTCCTCAGGTGTGGGTGGGTTCAGTGACAGAAATCACCACAGATGATCTGAGTGCAGAGGACTTGGACACTCCTCAGCCTGAGGGACTGGAGTTCATCATCACACCACCAAGCAACGGACACCTGGCCCTGAAGAGGGCCCCCTCCAGACAAATCCTGAACTTCACCCAAAATCACATACAAACCGGACAATTGATGTTCATGCACAGTGGTGAGTAACGTCTTGGAATGGACTTTCACCCAAGAAACTCACAAATATTCAAAGATGAGAACAGATGAGAGTGGAATAAACAACATAATAACCCCTCTTTTTTCATGTGTAGGTGCTTTATCGGGTGGCTTTCACTTCCAGGTGAACGACGGCGTGAACTTTTCCCCTCGACAGATTTTCAGCACAACTGCCCACTCTCTGGTTCTCACCTTACAGAGAAACCATCCCATGGAGGTCTACCCAGGTATGGTTTTACAAAACGAAACCTGGTTCGACACTCTGGATTTGTCAGCTCAAGTATACTGACTGGTGGTAGAATAAACTCTTATGCAGGCTTGTCCCTGCTCAAGTACAGTAAATGTGCTTTTGATACACATTATAAAATAAAGTGTAAACTTGAAACCAGCCTGTCGATCTCTCACTTCTAGATCTGGGTATTCGGATCACTCTTCAGGTGCATGAGAAGATTTATTAGATAGAAATGTATCATCATCAATGTATTTGTTTCATTTTCTTCCCCATTTTTCTGATGAAAGTGTTTAATAGTTTGTTGCTTCTTTCCAGTGTAGTTATATAACAATGGCACAGGCTGGCACCACTCGCCTCGTGTCTCTGCCTCCACGAACAGATTACAATACCTCATGTAAACATGCTCACTTATCAGTAGTCCCTGGTCAAGGTTACAGAAGTGAAGCTGTTACTCTGATAGTACGGGACATTTGATACTGTAGTTAATACATTTATTTGTATTTAAATGTTTTGCACCTGCCCTTTTTGTGGCTTTTTGAATCTGAAGCAAGGCGATGTCTACCGATAATACATTTCACCAGGATCATTCATTGCTTCTTTTCTGCTGTGAGCTTCTCATCACTCTCGCTGTATCTTTTCCCAACCTTTAAAGGCTCTGTGACACCAATCTCTGAGCAGGAGCTTCAGGCCGTAACCAACGATGTCAGCGACATGAGAAGAAACCACACGGTGGTGTTTGCCGTAACCGATCCTCCTAAACTTGGCAGCCTGGTCCAACGTATGCCCGACAACTCGACGAGAAACATTGCCATGTTCACACAACGCATGGTAGGGGGGGGGGGGGGTGAGGCAGTGTGTGTCTTCGCAAACAAAAGGAAAGCGTTTGTTTACTTCTCAAATAAAATGACACCCTTTGTGCTTCGTCGTGTCTTCGTCTCTCAGGTGAAAGATGGGGTTATTTTGTACGACCAGAACAAGCCACAGTCGGTGGGATGGTCGGCTGCAGACGCCTTCTCTTTCACCGTGTCCTCTTCTCCTGCTTTCCTTCCTCCTCACACCTTCACCGTCTTAATCTCCTATCAGGCCAACGAACATCACGACCGCCCTCAACACAAGACCAGGCTGCTGAGCAACGCAGGTACTGTGCAAAGAAAATCCCTCCCTTTCTTATTTGATATTTATTTGTACCGTGAAGAATATAAGTTCAAGTGGACCGAGTGTATGTGTCATTCAGGTGCGGTGGTGGCCGAGGGAGGCAGGGTGACGATTGACAGGTCTAAACTCGATGCCTCCAATCTCCTTGGGAAAGTCCCTGAGCCGCACCGGAAGGACCACCACATCCTGTACCGCCTGATTTCCCCGCCGCGCCACGGGGTTCTGTCTATACATGGACATAACCTCACCAGGTGCTTTGCTCCATTCGTCCTGCCTCAATAGATGCAATTAATATTATTAAAATGATTCATACCAAATCCAAGGCGCACATACAGAATAATATATATATATATTTTATTTTTATTTTTTCCCCCAGGAACCAACCTGATTTCTCTCAAGTCACCCTAAACAAGTTTGGCGTCACATATGTCCATGATGACTCGGAGACGACGAGCGACAGCTTCACTTTCCGGGCCTGGGTGGCTCCTTTGGATCTCTTCTCCTCTTCCTTGTCTGCTTTTT
The DNA here is from genome assembly GCF_009769545.1 of Cyclopterus lumpus. Lineage (NCBI taxonomy): Eukaryota > Metazoa > Chordata > Actinopteri > Perciformes > Cyclopteridae > Cyclopterus > Cyclopterus lumpus. The sequence continues at coordinate 14,852,470 of NC_046977.1, read as the reverse complement.
CCTCCTCTTCCTCCTCCTCCTCCTCCTCCTCCTCCTCCTCCTCCTCCTCCTCTTCCTCCCCCTCGTCCTCTCCCCCTCTCTATTCAGCCTCAGCCTTATCGTCCTCCCTTGCGTCATTAGACGTGGTTTCTCAAGGCCGTGCCAAGGAGAGCCTGGAGGTGACGGAGACGTTCAACATCACAGTGACACCGGTCAACGACCAGCCGCCACTCATCAGGAGCAGAGCCCCGAGTATGAAGGTCGTTGTCGGAGAGCGTGTCGTACTGGGACCAGACAATCTGCAGGTGAGCCCGTGTTAAGAGGGCAGTGGTTAGGGCTGCATATGTGTGGTTCAAAATGTTTATTTTATCATCATTGAGATTCAGATTTTTCACAATTATTTATCGATCATTGGAAAACACATTTTTTTTAAATCAAAGTGCCAATATCCCACCAATTTATCTTAATTGTAGAAGCCTTTTTGTCTTCATGGCAAATATAATATTAAACATCCACAGGGTTCCTCCAAAAAGTCATCAAGTCACAGTAATAACAGGGATGCTCATATTACGTATATTTCTCCCACAGGAAATTATCATTTTTGGGAAAGGATGGGTTTTCTACACACAAGATCTATTAGACAAGCAGCAACAATACTTGAACATGAATGTTTACATTGGCATTGTTCCCTTTAGAGTCTTGTAAAATACAATCCACATGTCCAGGTTGAGGACCATGACACCCCTCCAGAGGAGCTGCACTACCTTGTGATCAGTAAGCCAAACAACGGCTACCTGACCCTGGGGGAGAGGCTGGAGCCGGTGACCTCCTTCACCCAGTACGACGTCAACCACGGCCGACTGCACTTTATACAGCAGGTAAAGAGTCAGTCTTTTTTCTGAAAAAGTGTGTGACAGGGCTGTCCATTTGAGGCCCAAATGTGTGTAATTTGTATGTGATTACAAGCATTTTTCGCTTGTAGAAAATGTGCACGCTCTGACCCTAAATCGTAGGTGTTTTCTTTTATTTCATGTTTCCTGACTTTCAGATACAATTGATTTCCAGTCTTTGTGTTGGCGTGTTTGAGTGAGCTACCCTTTGTTGTTTTATTATTATCTTTCCTTCTGTTTGTTCCCTTTGTCAGGGAGAGCCCTCAACGGGTGTTTTCTACTTCAACGTAACCGACGGTCATCATCGTCCACTCTACAAGCTGTTTAGTTTAGAGGTGATAAAGCCCTCCGTCTCCATGGTGAACAACACTGGCCTGTCATTGGTTCAAGGCAAGACCGCTGTGGTCCTGACAACCAACCAGTTTGCAGCTCAAACCAACAGTCGCAGGCAGGTCAACATCACCTACTCGGTCACCACACACCCTCGCCACGGACGCATTGCCATCAACGACCAGGAAGTCACAACCTTCCGCCATGAGGACGTGCAGTCAGGACGCGTTGTCTATCACATGACTGATCTCAGCGAATCAGAGGACAGCTTCCAAGTCTCAGTGTCAGCCTCGTCACCCGGTGTTGACTACGGAAATGTAACGGCACAGACGGTGACGGTAACGGTGAGGCCTCTGATCTACCTGAGGGAGCAGGTGAGAGTGCCCAGTGGTATCGCCGTGAAGCTTAGCAAAGCCATGATCGATGCCTCCGAGCTGGCGAGAATCAGCCGAACCGACCCGGTCTTTCAGGTTCTGTCGCCACCAAAACACGGGAAACTAGTCAAGGTAAAGCTGTTCATTGTGATCTTCTGACAAAGTTTAAAGGAACATGCCATGCTGAGTATGGATGCAATCAATGACAACATGGAGAAAATAAATGTCTAATCATCTCCTTTCTGGTCATTCTCTTTTCCACTATCTGTGTGTGCATGTATCCAGATGACCTATGACCCCAACCGAGCATCAGAGGTGCTGAAGTCGTTTACGTTCAGAGATGTGGTGCAGGGCCGGGTCGCCATCGAGGAGACTCTCAGTGACAGTGACAGCCGGCAGCACGACAACAAATCAGCACTCACAACAGCCCGAGGCCACGCCCCCGCCACGCCTCTCAATGATTCTTTCATCTTCATGCTGAGGGCTGGAAACGTCCAACCAGCGAAGGGGGAGCTTCACTTCACCATCTTTCCACACCACCAGATGCATCATGGTCCAAGCAGTTCAGACGGTGCAAGTCGTGAACAAACGACAACCCGATTTCCAGCACATAATAAGACTGCTACCGGAAGGGGAGGCGGGCGAGGGGGTTCCACGACGGGCAGCGGGGACGGGGTGGGTTTGCCCCCCCACATTTTGTCACATAAGAACCACAACAGGACACAGCACAAGTTGAGGCCTCACAGCCGCTGGGGGAATCACACACGCAGCGGCAGTCACGGAGGAAGATCAGGGAGTCGTGCAGAGGGAGCGGGTCATGGCCCACAGCCCCTCACTCCTTCTGTCTTAGACAAGCATGCTCCAGCAGTCCCACCCGACATACACCCGGTCCACGTTGAGATCCTCCCTCGGCCCGCCTCCGACCCTCTCCTCATTATCCTACCGCTGCTGGCCTGTTTGTTCCTCATTATAATCCTCGTAGTTTTGATTCTGGTGTTCCGCCGCCGCAAGGAGAAACAGGCCCGGCTGCGGCTCCTCCAGCAGCTCGCTGCAGTGACATTACCCACAGAGGGCAGCCCGTACCTGGGCCGGGCAGAGCGGAGCGTGGCTATGCCCTCCGTGGTGGTCACCCCGCTGGGCCCTGCAAGCTGCCCAACCTCCCCTAGGGTACCTTTAAGTCCCAGAAGGAGGAGTCTGGCCCCTGGGATGACCTTCTGGGGGCCATTTGAAGCTGATGAAGGTGAAGATGGAAAAATTAGAGGTGGTATGAGTATTGAAAAAGATATGGTAACTGCAGGATTCCAAACATCTCTGAGATCTAGGTCCCCTACTCCGACTCTTAAAGACAACCAGTACTGGGTTTGATGGAAGAAATCCAAAGAAGAACTGTGCCTAAGAGCTGTATTTTGGTGTATTAATAGCACATGTCCAGGGGACATCTGTAGGCACATCAACTTAATAAGAATATGCACATTTGTACTGCTGGGGACTGTTCCTTTTTTTGAAGGAAAAACATCTTTGTTGTCGTAACAATGTATTGAAAAACTGTTATTTAATCCGTAAAACATCACCCTGCTACACAGGAGCTGTAATTGTACTGCAGCGTGTGACACTAGCATCGCCACCATTGGTTCTTTTATGCAAACACACCATTTTGTAGCAATTCATGTGACTGATTCCTCAAAACACCAATTGTAACTTCTATAGCTCGGACGAAGTGTGGCTGAACAAGGGAGTTAAACGTAGTATTGTTATTGTATTTATTGTAAACGATTTAATGTAGCTGAATTTTAGCTCAAAAGAGTTAGTAGTGTAACTGGTTATTGACACCACTCAACTACAATATTGCCACTGTACAGCGTTGACGTGTTCAAAGCCTTGTATGTCAGCTGGTAGGTCATACTGCTTGTTTGTACACGTGACTAAAGGTACTGTAAGCTTCCAAATCAATGCATGCAAACTGTTCTCTATGACGTTCACCCCTCTGTAGCTGCATCTCTGTTTCCCTTGTGTGACGTTGTGACAGCTCAAGGCAGTGAGTTGTCATGTAACCTCTTCCCATAAACCACACAGTATTAACAATGCACAGTGAGATGTAGAGACACTGGTAGCTTCCTCGCTTCTCGACTGACTTCAACATTTTTGTTGCCCGTGACCCCTTTTTATGCCCGCCTGTTTGCCATGCACTGTGAAAGATTTATTTTTAATAAAGAATATTTCCTAAAGACTTCTCCGTGTGTTGATCTCAAAACGCATACATGCCATCAGCAGTCAATGTCAACCAGATGTATGCACCACGACAGGATTTACAGCCTAACCAACAGGTACTCATGTCGAGCGAGATACTTCTAAAGCTCAATGGATTAGGTGCAGCCTTTAGATGTTTATTTCATCTTTTGAACGTCTTTATGAATTGTAAGTGTTGGCTCAGAATGACCACGGATATGAAATGATGAGTGAAACCAGTAAACAAGAAAAGGAAACCAGGGAGAGAGAAACCGGTCTAAATAATGAAGAGCCTGCAACTGCAGTCATCTGACCTGCAGTCTGTGAACTCTGGTGTCATATATCAGTGGCGGGACTGCAGGACTAAATAGTGATAACAAGCTTCTTTTGGGGAACACTTTGCACTAAAGACACACAACATGAAGATTAGTTTCATATTCAACAAACTGACCTTATTTAAGAAATCAAATTGAAAATGAAGGAGCAGCTGTCTTGTTTAGCAAAGACATTTAGTGGGATATTCAGAACATAGGATTATTTCTGATTTTGGTAAATAGTATTTGCCTGTTGACCACTCAAAACTAAATGTATATATATATATATATATATATATATATATATAAAATCACTATACTATATATATATATATATATATATATATATATATATATATAATCACTATATATATATATAAAATCACTATATATATATAATCACTATATATATCCTGAAGCAAAACAGAATATTCACGAAAATACCACTTAAAAGACACAGAACAGGTCAAGTAAAACTATAAATATATGATCAACATAGATTTGACTTTCATTTATTTACTCACATACTGTTCCGATGTGTTACATAAACAGTGTTGAGGAATTATTTCATTCGTGAATTACGTGCTTGTGAAGAACACTGTTAACAACCTACCTGGTGGTGAATCCTATAATAAACCATGTGAGGTAAAAATCCAAGCAGAGGAGTGTGAAGTACAGCCTTGACAATAAATTATCCATGTGAGCATATAGTTGACAGCATACTGTAAAGCATTGTAATGCATTCATCTCAGTGATCTAATGTATGGTCAATTTATATTGATGATCTTCACCAGATCCTAAGCTTCCCTCTCTGTCAAAATACTGTACTGTGATCGATGGGGACCGACAACAAACAGTACTGTGTGCTTATGTTGGTTACTATAGAATGTTTTAGAGCAAGTTAGCATACTTAGAAGAGCAACCATCATTATTAAAGTTACTATGCAGAATATGAAAATGTCCAACGTTGGCGCCCTCAAGTGGTAGTACTACAAAAGACAGAATGAAAAAGAAAAACAACACATGGACTTGCAACAAGATTGACAATAAAAAAAAGACTATACCCTCAGGAAAAAATGTAAATATGCTATAATCACTGAAAACACCTCCACATGGTTGCTTTGAACTGAAAGATCTGGATTCAAAGATTCAATGCCGAGAAACATCCGCCACGTTGAGGTTTTCTGTACCCTGAGCCTGACCTCTGAGCTCCCGTGATTGAGGGAAAGCAGGAAGACAGATGTGGACTTGGGGGTTTTAATAACTAAAGGACTGCAGTAACCCGAAGAAATTAAACTGTGGAGCTACTTCCCAAAACAAGAAGATAGCCTGTCAAGACATTTTAAATCAGTCGGAGATCAGTTATTGTTTTAAGTCTTGTAAGACTAAAAATGCTGAACAAATTATAACATAGCAAAGATGTGAGAGCATCCGCGTTGTGACAGATGTTCAGAAGTAGGTCACATTTCAAACTGTAAAGAAATCCAACTGAACTCCCATGTGTCCTCTGTCCTCATTCACAAACAAACACGTACAGTCACGGCCCATCAACACAATACTGAACAGGTCATTCAAGTAAAAACAGACGCATATAGAGAAAACAGAAATCCTTAAAAATTCATTCGAGAGTTACCGCGTTCCAGAACAGAAGGTTTCCATAAAGCGGTGAGGCAGCAAAGAGGCGTGGAGCGATCACGTGAGCCTGTGACCGGGAAATTGGGAGGCAGCCCCGTCACATTGAGAGCAGCTGTTTTGGATATCTGTCGCGGTCCCGCTGAGTTGCAAGATGTGCCCGGAGCGTCAGCAAAAACCCTGTTACTGGTACATTCGTCAAGGCCGTCGAGATAATCCAAGAAGCTGTCTTTCCACAGTCGAGTGGCCTGTATATATATATATATATTTTTTTTTTAAAGACTGGTACATTTCTTCCAATGCTTGTACCAGGCCCAGGGTTTGCCACATCAGAAACAGCTGTCTCTTAAAGGACCTTAAGATGTTTTCCAATAATGTAGGACGAACACATCAAACCATCCCCCCCCCCCCTCCCCCCACTCCTCCCATCCCCCTCTTTGAAGTCCAACTCCTCTGTTCTCTCCCCATGCCTTCCTACTGGTCATCGTCATATTTCTGAAGCGCATCCTCCAGCTTGGCCGTGATCTTCTGGAAGAAGACGATCTGCTCCCGGAGGTGGTGCTGCATCTGGGAGCGGAAGTCCCGTACGCGGGTGCGGTGGAAGTGCTGGATCTCTGCGAGCGTGGCGCAGGAAATGATGTTGCAGCGGTCGTGGAGCTCGCCTTCCTGCTTTGGACAGTCTTTGACCTTGGTCAGTGCACCTGGGGGGTGGGGGGAGGGGGGAAGATGGTGGAGGGGGAAGAGAGGGAGATGACTCGCTGGTATACAATGTATAGAGCCAAATGAAAAACTGGAGCTAAAAGTAAATCCACGCTCGTGGGACAATCACAAAAGAAACGTAGCCTTTGAAACATGATGATGCAACAGCGTCAAAGGCCCACACTTAGCATCTATTCGGAAGGTGATTCAGTGATTGTTTAGCAACAGTAAATGCCCCTTCTTGAGAAAATGCCCCTTCATACAATGCTAAGGATGCCATTGTTTTACTTTATTGAGGTCATAAAGGGATAACATCGTTATAACGCATGTTGTAGTCAATACTCATGTATCTTAGACTATGTTCAGTAAACTGGGGGAACATGTTCCACTTTTCAACCCTCTACGACGTTGAGTTAGAGAAGCTAACGGGACGGCAGCGGGAGCCCGGATGTAACAAGCGAGCACAACCTCGAGTGAAAAAGACTACGAGGGAGAGAGACCGGCCGGCCACAACATTTAGTTTTCACACGACAGAAACCAGCTGCTTATTGCACACTTTTTCCAGGGTCGCTGAAGTTATCCGACGCCCAGTCGTGACTCAGAATGTATAGTTCAGTGTGACTAAACCTTCAGAGGGGAAGCAGCAGAGTTTGGATCCGTGAAAAAAAAAGGAAAAGAAAAGAAAAAGGGTGAAGAGGAGCTCCAGAGCAAAGCTCTGACATGGCAGCATGTGGAGGAAATGATGAGCCGGATTGTAGGCTGGCACGGCTCTCAATCATGACCCAGTTGCCCTCTCTTTCTAGATCTCTCTCTCTCTCTCTCTCTCTCTCTCTCTCTGACAACACAAACACACACCAGACCTGCTCGAGTGCGCTAACGAACGGAAATAAACTTGGACTTTGCGCTCCTTGCTACCATGGCGATAATGGAGCTGTAATCTGAACTCTTGTGCTGTTGGTTGGTGGGAAACTGGTTCAGCTCTGTAACTACCCCAACCCCCCCACTCTTGCACACACACACACACACACACACACACACACACACACACACACACACACACACACACACACACACACAGACACACACACAGACACACACACACACAACCATCTTCTTCTTCTTCTTCTTCTTCTTCTTCTTCTTCTCCCTCCTTCTCGTGAACTCGCTGTATCACTGAAGGAGGAAAAGAGGGAGAAGAAAAGAGGAGGAGGGGAAACTAATCCTGAGACTGCTCCATGTTGCATTCCTGCAGTCCCAGGGCAACACAGGACAAGAGGCCCAAGAATCTCTCCGCTCATTCAAATCAGATGTATCCTTTGGACCTCACAGACAGAAGTTGGATGATACCGTATGGGCGCATTTAGGTCAACAAAGATGTCCGCCCTCAAGAGCACAGCAGCTGGGTTTTTTTTTTTGCGCTGCAATGTTGCCATGCTTTTGTTATGTGGTTATGGCAGAAATGGTCAGCGCTATATGACGCAGATGGATATTAGTAGAACGAAAGCTTGGGTGAAAAGTTAAAAACTGGTGTCAAGTTCTCTGTGTTTAATTTTTTTGTAAATCAAAAGAATGTAATCCAACGGTGAGGGGGGAAAAAAACGGTTTTGCACTAGCACAAACATTTTTGAGGATCATTCATCAAATTGACTGTTATGGAAACTGTGACCAAACCAGCCATCTTTTGTTCAAGGTAGTTATTTCACAACTGTGGCTGAAGTGCAGACTTTGCAGTGTGTTCATGAGCGATTGCTGGGCAGACAAAAGGGTTTCCTGTGAATAGCAGTGGTGGATTACTCAAAGTTCATGAGCGATAGAAGCACAGGCTCTGAGTCATATACGTGTATTTCAAAAGAAATAAAACAGAAAGAAAGAAAGACCCCTGTTCCTCTTCTTACCGTGAATCTAACTTGTTTTACTGAGTGACGGTTTCCAGAAGTGAAAATCATGGTGGTACCCGAGAATGATGACGGGGCTGTTTCTGAGGCTCCACGAAAGCAGAAATGATGAAATCATATCCGATGACATTGCCATAAGTTGCCCTTGATATGAGTTTGGTTAAAGCTCGGGTCGGTAACGTTGGAGAAACAAGCATGAGAGAGCTAGATATTTAAAAATATTCTGACCCAGTATACCCACATATTACAACAAGCTAAGATCTAAGTAATTAACTCTAAATCCATAATCGGGTGAGGGTGTCTTGCAGGGAAATAAATGTTCAAAAGCTGTCCGAAGTTTGGACGCTCTTTGCGGGACGTAAAACATTGTGTTCCATCTCAATCAGAAAGTGGGTGAACTCCTGTCAGTCACGGGGACTTTTTGGGATTCAGGCTGTGTTTCCATAGCTGGAGCTGCGATTGTGTCTAGAGAACAGAGCTCAGCGGTCTATAGAAACAGTGCCTCTATGTTTTGGCTAACGTCAGGACTTTGCGTGCCAAGAGCGACTCCCTCCTCCCAACCTGCAGGGAACTAACTAACAAGCTAACTCCTCTGTAAGTCCTTTGTACATGTGTGTGTGTGTGTGTGTGAGTGTGTGTGTGTGTGTGTGTGGGTGTGTGTGTGTGTGTGTGTGTGTTTCTGTGTTTTTTCCTGTGAGCGAGTGCAGGCTCTCCCATTACCAGAGCGTTACAATGGTCTGGTTGATGTACGGGTTTCAGTTTTCAACCCAGATAGACGATTCGGTAAATGAAAAACAGATGTTGAAACCAGTCGGAATCTCTCTCTCTCTCTCTCTGTGTGTTATCGCTATTGAAATGATTAATACACAGGCCGGCTGCAGGCTGGATCGCTTTGGGAAACGTACCAAATGATTTCTCAAAAGTAAAACGTAAATAAGTCTCGGAGTATTTTGTTTCAGAATAAAAGCTGAGAGTGAGAGTAATGAATCCTCTGGATGTAAAACACTCTTCCCTCCACGGGCCAGAGTCCTGACCACTCAGGCCCCACCAGCTCCATTTGAAGCTAAGTCTTGACCTCTGACCTCCCTGTAAACAGAGGTATGCCACGCCAGGCATCTGTCTAATGTCTTGCAAGTATGTTCCTACAATTTCCTTTTTTTCTACCCCAGTCTATGACATCGTTTAGCATTTACAACCCTCACCAAAAGCCTGAGTGGGGCCGTAGGTGCGTTAAAGAGCTCATGCTGCAAGATAGAAAAAGGAAAAGGCTGCAAATGAGCTCATTGCGTTCACACAAAACACTTTCTCACCTTTCTGCACGTGGATGATGTCCGGAAAGTTGGCCAGGTGTCCTCTGTAGAGGTCCAGCAGGTCAGAAATAGGAGCCAAGTCCTGGCGCGGCTGCTCAGCGAAATACTCTCCCACCGCCTCATAGGCCTCGCCGGTGTAGGCGATGGCTCTGTTCAGGCCCGCCGAGTAGGTCTGCTGGTCCAGCTCGAACGCCTGCCCAAGGAGTGCGAAGGACTGTCCCACTTTCTGGTACTCCTTCTTAAACCCTGTCATCTGCTTGCGAGCGAACTCGCTGATGGTGGTGTTCACGACCACGATGTTCTCATCCATCCTCTTGGTGAAGCTCTTGAAGCCTTCGATCTTGCTCTCCACTTCCTGGAGGTCCAGCGGGACAGCAGGCGTGCTGCAGACGAGAATGGCAAGTCGCGGCCATTTTTAGACAATGTGGCTTCATTCTGAAAGTCTTTTGTGATTATTTTACATTTTGTTATTGAAGCATTACACTCTATTTAGTATTCCTGTGTTCTACTTATCTCGCCCTCACTATCAGGTTATTGAAGCATTACATCATCTTTATTTAGTATTCCTGTGTTCTACTTATCTCGCCCTCACTATCAGGACGCCCCCCCCCCCCCCCCCCCCCCCTCTCTCCCTTCCAAGGATGAAAGCTTTCCGTTAAAGCAAAGTTTAAACAAAGACAACTGATAACAGCGTCTTGCTCAAGGGCAAATATCCTCCACTTCATATTGGTGGACAAAATAACAAATAACAGGAACATCTGACAAAATATTGTATTATATCCCAGCACCTCCAAATAATTCATTGATTTTTGACACAATATGAACCCAAATTATAAACTTCCCCAACGGTTTCTGTTATTTTGTCCACCACCAGTACACCATACATTTGCACAGTTTGTAACATAGTATTAAGTGCTGTAATGTATGGTTTTGGTGAACCATCTTTCCTTAAACCTACCAGACCATGACTGTTCTTCAGCTACTGATTGCCTACATTTCCCAGAATTCCCTTTACAATCTCCAAGGGCTGGGCTGTAACTTGATACACTAGTAATAGTTTATCGTGTAAAGAAGGTCAGGTCCCTGGGCCTCATTGAAAACCGGATTGCATTGTGGTCTATTTCCTGCTCCTATTGGTGTCGATACTGGATACGCCTCTTTAACAATGGATGTTGTAAGATTGTGGAATGCTGTTGGAAAATGGTGACCCTAGAATGAAGCCCTTGTTCTCGGACTGCAAATGGCATCATCAGTGTATTTAAATGTCAAACAAATCACAGGCTTATTCGGTTGAGTAGTCAATGCTTTTTTTGATCGTGTAATAAAAACAAACAGCGCTTCATAAACCGGCCTCCTACCTGATTGTGAGGAAGAAATTGGACCCAACCAGCTCGTCCCTCTCGGCCTTCCTCTTGCCCATTTTCCAGGCCTTCTCGTCCGCCCCGCACGTCAGGAAATGCTGGAAAACGTCGCAGCGCGCCAGCACCGGGTGGCTGGTCATGTGGTTCATCCACCAGATCAGTCCCTTCCTCCGCTTGGAGATGAAGTCCTCCTCGAAGCGGCCCGTGGCCTGCTTCTCTGGCAGGTGGGGGACTGAGATGACCGGGAAACGCTCCACGAGCCGAGCGTACAGCCAGTCGAAGTGCTTGTACCTGCAGGGACGATGCAAGACGAGACGGGTGGGAAGATTTACGTCTGGGGGATATTTCGAGTGGATGAGAAGGTTTGGTAAATCGGACTGAGGGAGATATGGAAGTGAGGTCAATGGCAGGAAGAGGTAGTTAGAAAGAGTGAAAAAGAAGGACGGATGCAAGGGGAACACATGTGAGCCCCCCCCCCCCCCCCCCCCCCCACACACACACACACACCAAACAGCAGGAGTCAGGACCATGTGGACACTGAAATGTAAGGGAGTATGTGTTGGCTTGTAATGACAGACCTACTGACAGGGAAACAATGTGAAAGGTGCAGAGGGGATCTCAGAAAGGAAAGAGGAGATTCCTGAGGATTCCAGAGGGCAAAAGTGCTGTTTTTGCAATTTTGTGGCCACAGGAAAAGCCAAAGAAGCATTCATCTTTAAGTGTACGGGGGGCCGGAGGGGATCCGGTGAAGAAATACGATTGGAAACCCCAGAGAGGGAAGAGGAGGAGTAAGAGAAGCAGGAAGCCAGCCTGTACCTGCGGTTGACTTGTACGTTGGTGTGCGTCGGGGTCAGGCCGTAGGACATGTAGCTCTTCATGCCTTTGAACTTGGTCTGCTTGGTGGGGTCGTCGATGGTGCACATGAACGGGTACGGGTCCTCCTGCCACTCGGGTCCATGCTTCCCCATCGCCACGCAGATCCTGTCCCCGTCCTTCACAAACGCAGAGGCCTCCCCGAGCAGGAAGGCCTCCCCGCCAGACTTGACAAAGGTGGAGAACCTGTTGAGGTTCCTCCCCACTGTTGCCGAGCTCTTGGCTTGCTGATGCTGCTGGGTGCTCTCGCGCCGCCCGGGCAGGGAAGTGGTCACCGGGTACAAGGGGGGCGATCTGCCGAGACCCTGTGACGCATCAGCCACAGGAGAGCCGTCGTCCCAGTCGTCGTCCCAATCGTCATCACTGCCCTGGCTGGTGTGGAAGCTGCCTCCGCCGCTGCCCCCACTGCCGGCCCCGAGTCCTCTCTGGGACTGGGCGTCTGGGGGCGAATGGGAGGTTTGGGAGGTTTGGGTGGGCGTCGGGGCTTTGATTTTGGGCGAGGACAGGCCGTTATTGTTGGTGTTGGAGGTGATTTGGTCCCTGAGGATCTCCACATAGGAGGCAGGGAAGAGGCCAGCCTCCCCCCTGCTGTTCTCCCCCTCCAGCCAGCCATCCAGCTCCTCCTCGCTGAAGAGAGTCACCAGCTCCTTCTCTGTTATGGAGATCTCGCCTGGGTTTTCAGAGTGGAAGTCGTACAACACTCTGGCCTTTAACGCCATAATTCTAGCACAATTATTATTTGCGTTTTTTTTGGAGCAATAATTTTTTCTTTTTTTTCTTCTCCCCCTCAACCCGGAATTAAGCCTTTAAAAATCCCATATATATATATTCGGGTGATTTAGATCACGCAGCAGCAGCAACAGTTGGGACTACTTTTCCCACATGTGTCAGAACCCAAACAGGCTTGTGTCGGAGAACCGTGCCTAACAGAACAAGAAGAGGAACAAACACACGGGCTTGTACACCCGACACCCACCTCCTCTCTCCGCTCCTCTCAGATATCATTGGTTTCCATGCAGAACTTAATCCGAGGCGGAGGAACACTGTCTCTCTTTGGGCTGTTTTCTCTCCGCAACGAAGGTGCCGTTGAGAGTTTAAAGTTGACGAAGTTGCGACGGCTGTGAAGCGGCTTTATTCCTTCAGATGAGAACCGGGGGAAATGATTTATTTTTTTTCCCCACCCTGTTCTCCCCGAAATGCTCGTTAGTTCGAGGCAACCGTTGTAACACGTAGGAGACGGGCTGACTAACGGAGGGTGGAGCCAGCAGCAAGTTCAGTCAAGTCTCTGAATTCATACATGGAAATAAAACCCACCGCTCCGTCATCTGAGTGCTCCTGTTGTGCAGTCTGCGTCATCCTGTCTGCACGTGCTTCAAAATACATACATAGGCCGTCTAAATGACTATTGCTCATATCATATTATAGGCTTTTATTTAATGCAATCCTCTCACGAGTTCACAAAAAAGCGTGTTTGTATATCTATATATATATATATATATATACACTACATCACCCAAAGTGTATTGTCTTGCAATTGAACTGCAGAATGTAACTTTTATTGAACTGCTAATAAGCTACAGTGGATGCCAAATGGGATGTGCACATTGGAATTTATAAACAACTTTCTCCCTTTACAAATTCATATGCAATTCAATATGCAAAACACATTGTGGAGGGAAGGGGATACTAATGCAAGTAAGAATTAACAAGAATACTACGCCTATACGACTAATTTCTGCATTTGTTTGCGACATATGCTTTTATTATTTAGTCATTACTATTGCATTGTATTACTCGTTTGCTCCATAATATGCACAGAATGCTAAACTGTATGAAAACTGAACATTTTAATATATTGTAATATAATATAATGTAATTTCATTTAATATAATATAATTTAAAATAATATAATATAATATGATATAATGTAATATAATATAATATGATATAATGTAATATAATATAATATTACATATAATATGATATAATGTAATACAATATAATATAATTTAATATAATATGATATAATATAATATGATATCATGTAATGTAATATAATATAATATAATATAACACAATACAATATAATACAATATAATATAATACAATATAATATAATATAAAATAATATAATCGGTATTGTGAGTTGACCCGCCCAGGCCACTAGAGGTCAGTGTCATGAAACAACAGACAACAGTTCCTCCTCCAGACCGCTAGTTGGCAGTAACGCAACTTTCCCGTCGGATTCCGGTAACACAGTATTTGCTTCCAGACAAAGAATGTAATAATTAAACACACGCCGTAAATCTTATGTGATACTCATTATAATTAATCGACCACTATGTGCCGCGTGTCATTGTTCGTCGCCTCGTGGAAGCGGCCGACGCGTGTGGAATAAGCGAGGACGTGGTGACGAGCGGAATGTTTTAATTAGTATTAAAAAAAGAAAGGTAAATATAAGACATGGTAAGTAACCCCCGCTTTGTTCTCTGATTAATGGTGGCGGACAGACGTGATGGCTGATGACCCGCAACATGTCCGCTTGTCCCCGATGTCGGTTTCATTGGAGTTGAAGCGAAATGTAAAAGTTGCGGGTTGGAGTCTCGCCTCCAGCGGCGTGTTGTTGTTCCGTGAGGGCGAACCGGAGCGATAGAGAGAGCTGGGCTCTAGTTCTTTAATTATTTGGCACCATTTTAAACATTGCTTATGTATTCTAAAGTTTGAAATTGATTCATCGATCTGGCAATATTGACATAAAAATGTACTGACCAAAATGTAACTTTTTTTTTTTGTATGGTAAAATAAATGCCAAGCATTGCTGGTTCCAGTCTCCCAAATATAATAATGTGAGGCTTTTCTTTTCATCACGACATGATAGTTACCTCAATCTTTTTGTATTTTGATCTGTTGGTTGGACATACAACCATAAACCACTATGGACGGTTTCTTAAGGATAAGATGGTTTGAAGAGGCTGCACACTAAACAGACAATCCTTTAATTTTTACGGCTGGAAAGAGATTTAAAAACTGATAAAAAGTGATCCAGTTAAAAATCTAATCTTAAATCATTTATTGTATAAATAAGCTCTCGTTGGCATCAACATGGTAAAACCTTGATTCGTGGATTTAACTTGTATCAGCCTTAACAGCTGCTACACAAGAATCCATCAATGGCTGAGAGCTGCAGACACTTCCCTCTCTCTCTCTCTCTCTCTCTCTCTCCTCCAGGTTCACAACATGTCCGACCCGGTTCAAACCACCCCTGACGGTCTCCGTAACCTGGTCCGCTGGGCTCACAGCCACGGAACCATCTGCAGCCTCATCCCCAGCCTGCAGCAGCTCACCTGTGCTTCCCATGGCAATGTGCTGCCGCCCGGTTCCGGTGGTAGCAGTGTCCCCGTCGCCAGGTGGGGTTGTGCCGCTGGACACTCCTACCGCTGGCCCCTCAGTGACCACGGCAACGGCTGTAGAGGCTCAGCAAATACCAGCCAGGGCCCGGAAAGGCTTGTTGGAGGGCGCCGGTCCAATAAGGTAAAGCCGAGATTTTAGGTACTTTGTATGTGTTGTTGTCTTTATTTTAGATATTCAGTACAATTTTAATACTTCAATATATACAAATAGTGCAATCCAAATGTTCAACTGCATATATATATACCCTTTAGACTGGCTTATTAAAGGTACACCGGTTGGAGCATCTAAACGAGGCAGTGATCGGTCTTTGCGTCTAGTTTCTACATTGTTCACCAGAAATCCGTTTCTGGATACATCTGTGTTACAAAAAGGACCATTCAGTTGCAGAAATAATATGATTGATTCAGTTTTTATTTGCCATCTACCTAAGTGTCTTTTTTTTTTAAACTACCAGTAGAAAGCTCATCCCAAGCCACAGAAGACCTTATGCAGCTGTTCTTGGTTTGACGTTCCATACACAAGGAGATTACGCCTTTAACTTTAATTCCTCATCTTTTCTCTCCCAGGTGACAGCGAGATCATCATGTGACCTCTGCTATAACGAAGCAGCATCCGAGGGGGAGGAGTTCAGCAGCTGGCCGTTTGACAATGATGGGTGTGATTCGTCAGCCACGGACGAAGGCGGGGACTACGAGCCCCGGTCGTCTAGGAAAAGAGGCGGGACACCAGGACGAGCAGTAACCAGGAAGAAGGTCAAGCAAGAAGTGACCTCGCCGGAGGATCACGACGCCGCTGTCAACACAGCGAGCACGGGGCCAGCAGAGACGGACGCTGGCTATGTGTCGCAGGCTTGTCGGGCCCCGAACACAGACTCTCAAATCACGCACACACTGTTGCCCAAAAAGGCCCTCACACGGGGCCCTCAACCACTGCATGGACAGGATCTGAGTTGGGAGAGATTAGAGGACCCAGAGATGGAGCTGCTGGCAGGAAGCAGCTACATGACGGAGACCACAGGGACGTCTGCAGGTACAGCTGGGCTGTGAGGCTCGAAAAGACCTGCAGTGACAGAGCCTACATGTTGTGATTAGATTTGTTTAAATAATTCCCAATAATGCCCCCTCTCAAAATGTAGTGAGAATCTTGGGAATGTTTCTCTGTGACAAAAGGATAGGCAAATGTTCTAAGGCTGCATTTGACCGCGTCATTGGGCAATAAAGTCCATCATTACCTTTCAGCATATTGTAAATAAAGAAAAACTAGAAGACAAACTTATCAGAAAGAGTGTTTTAGGGATGGAGAGAAAATGTATTGCAATATGCTAAAAGGGTTTTATGGCGTTTTTGCCCAATAATGCAACAACAACAAAAACTACGTACCCAAGCTTTAATTGTAAATAGGTTAAGACACAAGAATATATTGATATTGTAAAAACACTGTCTTCTTTTAGGATACAAAACAATACGTTAAAGAGTTTCTTACCGAATGTTTGCAGGGGAGCAGAATGAGCTGGAGAACCTGCACGTGTTACTTCGTGCCGAGCGCAGCCGCAACCAGCAGATGACGGCGATCATCTCCGGCCTGAAGCAGGACAAAGAGATGCTGCAGAAGGAACTCGCCAAGAAAGCAGACGTCATCTGTGACTTCCTGCAAGACAAACTGCGGCCAGGTAGAGCCCGCCGGTTCAATGGCAGCTTAACCGTTTGTTGGCACTTTTGGATGAGATAACATTTGTTTGCGCATAGTATCTGCCATTGGAAAATTGTAATTTAAAAGTACCTCAAATAATAGTGACACAAATATTAATCAAATAAATGCAAACGGTAAGACAAATAGTACTGACGATAACCGCAGTAGTAAAAGAAGTCAAATAAATCATCAGTAAATTGGTAAACGTCAACAATCAAATCAAAAAGGAAAACTGAAAATGCCATTGAAAAAATACTTTCTAACTATTAATTTTAACTACAGTACTGTCGCTAAGATGTTAATGTTGCCGCACCGATTGATTTTTTTTTTTAGTGGTATTTTAGCCAAATTCAGAGTTGCCATTTTTCTATTTCGCATACTAGAAAAGAGGTGGCCTTGTTGCTCTAATCCGATGGAGCCGGGAAGTTCACACATGTCCTGTTCTGACGATGTGGCAGGGGTCGATTCCCCGACCATCTTTGACTCGTGTGAGGAAATGGAGCTCCACCCTCTGGACCACTATCGGGCCCCGAAGAGCAAATGGAGCCGGGACGGAGAAAACCCCCGCGTTCGGAGTAAGGACACGACCCGACGGGCAGTAATAACCACCGTCATACCGTGGTTATAAGCGCCCATAGAGCAGATGGAATTGTTGATCCTAATTACGCCATTCATTTGCCTTTTTACATGTACTGATGTGTCTCTCCTCTCCAGTGAAAAACGTGGGGGGCGTAATAGCGCGCTACATGGCAGCCCTCGAGGAGTTTCGCTGCAGCGTCTCCATGAAGGTGGCCTTTGACCGGGTCGGCGTGGACCGCAACACAATTTCCCGCACGGCGTCCATAGCGGAGCTCAGTATGGCCGCTCCCGAGGTGTTTCACGCACTGGCGCCGTGGGACGAGAAAGGGGAAACGCTAGCACATTACGCCCACCGCTGCCGACAGGCCATGGATGACAACACGAAGGCCAAGATCAAAACCATGAAGGGGAAAGGCGAACTACTGCCCATCGTGTCAAACCGCCCTCACTGAACCAGAAGGCCACAGTGCATACTTCTTGTAGGCCTACGTATAAAAAGGAAGTCCACCTTTTTGGAAGCTTTAATTTCTCTGTTGGATACTTGACTCTGTGGTCCTCAACTTATTCCAGGAATTTTATCACACGGTTGTTTTTATCTTTTTCACAATCCTGTGTACTTCTAATCATTGTGTGGCTGCACTACATTACCTTCTGGCTACATTTCTGCCTCTGTGGGTGCCTGTTGACCAATGGATTGGCCTCACCTTGTGAGGTTGAAAGAAATTGGACCAGGGACATAAAGTGTGTGTGTGTGTGTGTGTCAGACATTTCTACCAGCCACCACAGAATGGTTTTCACCTTGTGAGTCTGTGTGTCGTCTTGGCAAAATAGTGTCTTGGAGATACCGACAGGAGTAGTCTTGAGTTCTGTCTGTCTGTAGTCGAGCCATTTCATAAAGTGTTTGAGTGACCACCACAGAATAAACCAGTTTTCTCGTATATCACTTCATGAAATGGCTCGACTTTTGATGTTCCAGTAAATAGTCTGATGAATAAACTGATTTTTAATTAATTCCGAGGTTCAGTGATTCAATAATGGGTTTTTTATGCATGTTGTATGGGTTGTTTTGTGGTCTGCCAAACAGTTTTACAATAAATCCACTAAAAACAGTCAATGTCATGAAGTTAAGCAAGTCTTCTTTTGTTTTAGAAAAGATAAAAACTGAAGTGAGTAAAAATTCAGGACGACAATGTGCACATATCTATAGACCATGCATATGCTTCTAACCCCTCTTTTTATACTTTCAAAAATAAAAACTGAAATTATATATACAGTATATATATAGATATGTATATCTACAATTGAATGTAACAATTTTATTGTTCAAATATTGACACAAATCCATTTATGTAAAAACCCTGACCAAATGTGCGTTTTATGGATCGGTGCGGTGAAAGGCAACAGAGCAGGATGGCATTTACAGTGTCTGTGTTGTCTTTGTCCCCCTGCACAACTCCAACGGATGTTTCACAGCTATCTGGAACCTTCTTCCGACTTCTCTGAGAGCTTTTCCTAAATTCAGCCGCCAGCTTGTTGGCCTGGAAAATGTAAAAAAAAAAAAAAGTGACCGACTCACACTCCCCTGAGATTGTTTACGACACGTCAAACAATTGTCCATGAATCAAAGACTTAAAAGAGAGTACGTGGGAGACACGTGGGTCGGGTGTGCACTGTGTGCTGTTTGAATGCTTTGTGTCACACCGGGCAGCAGGAGGAGGACGAAGGGTAAAAAGGTCAAGACTCGGGCTCCAGGCGGGGAATGACGGGGAGGATGAGGTTCCCGAACGAGGAGTCCTGAGTGATGAAGAAGCCCGATGAGTGCGTGTGTGCATGCTGTAAGAGAAGACACAGTTAGGCAAAGGTTTGTGTTAATACCGACCAAATTCACAATTTTTATAATGCTAATAATTAAACCACAGTTCTGCAATAGAGGTGCTTATAGCTAGATTGTGTTACCTTTTGGACAGAGCTAGGCGAGATGTTTCCCTCATTTCCATTGTTTATCCTAAGCTAAGCCAACCACTCTGTAGTCAAAATGTTGGAAAAAGGATTTCCGAGACTTTACGTCACATTAAAACATGAGGTTTGATGCACCAACAACCGTGCAGTGACTATCAGGCCTCTTTTTACTTCTGTGAGATGCTTCTTGTTGCCTACAAACCTCTCTATTACATAATGATTTTCAGACCTCTATTCAAGCCAGTGGCGGGTATTGAGCTGGTATTCAGCAATGACTCGGTACAGGTGTCCTCCAAAATGCGTCCCACATCAGTCAGAAACTGCAGAATAAACTCGAAATCCGTCGGAAAAACCATGACGCCAAACACAGGAAGTCAGCGACACAGAATGAAAACCTAACTGGAGATTTACTCAACAACTATAGGTACGACCATGATTTGAATAAGATAACATAAGACATAAGATGAGCAACTGAAGTATCGATAGTTCGTAATAAAACTTGTGTAAAATGACATGGAGATGTGATTTGTGTTGGACTGTCCCACCTGTAGGGCAGCTTTCTGCTGGGCAGCGATGTGCTGCTGTTCTGCGTTGTCCCTGAACTCCTTCAGACTCGGTCTGGATAGCGAAATGCTACAGAATGAGATGGAGGAGAGGGGGGAAATAAATAAATACAATTGAATATTGATATACTATGGATATGGATACACTATCCCAATGCTTAACGCCTCCATGAAAAGGACGGAGACTCCTGTTGCCCTCCTCTATGGCCGGATACTATCCCTACCTAGCTCCAGGAGCGCTCAAAAGCCGTCTCCTCTCCTTCTCCAGCTCGGCCAGGATCGCCACGCGTGTCTTGTTTGGGAAGGCTGGATGGAGAAGAAAAGAAAGAGACAACATGCATCAGCTAACATTTCTTTATGCATCTAAAGACAGGCAACATGTTTGAGCAACAAGAATAAATAAATATATACACGTATATATGTATTTATTGTCTTGTATGAAGTGACAGTAGATGACAGAGGAGTAAAGCGGAGCACAGGTGGATCACTTCTAGACTTCTAAACATATAGACTTTCTTTCAGCTTTTATGGTGGAGGGAAACTAATGTACAGAAGCTGAAAGACAATTAAAGTCAGCCATTTGTCCTCCAGGGGAACCAGAGAGCAAAAGGTTTCCGGGGGGGCAGAATTCGTAGCTACGCCCCTGGAGTCACAGCGCGATAAAGACAAAGACCTCAAAATTAAAACGTTTGTCCCGAAACCAATTACCTTGTCCTGGAGGATTAGTAGCCATGTCTGTGCAGGTAGCGAGAGGCAGGTCAAAATAACGAACGACAGAAAGGAGTATTAGCTAATGGTTCACGTTTTATGTGTGTGTTTCTTTCCACCCAGCTAATGTTGCACTGGTGGATAACGGACAACGATAAAAGTCCCCCTGGGTGCTTTCCCTTAAACTGGAGCTGGATAAACTACACAGTACTTGCTGTTGTAACAGTAACGTTAACTGAAAGTTTAAAATAACGATAAAACTCTTGCTTATGTACGGGTAATGAGTCGCATTGTACTTCTTGAAACCAAGAGCCGGTTTGTCAGATAGGTCGGTTAGATAGTTGTAAAAAACGAGGAGGTGTCACTCTCTTCTATTTCCGGTAATCAAAAGGGTGATACAGAGGAACCAATGAAACGGCACGAAAGACAAGTGAACGTGCATGATAAAAGTACATGTACCTAGAAATAACTTAAACGTATCAATTAATCATATGAGGCCATACAGAGGTCCAAAATATGCACAGGAAAATCTAAAAATAAATAAATCTAAATCTAAAAATGAAAGCATAAATAACTAATAGCACACATTATTATGAGGTCCTGAGACAGGGATGTCGTATGTGTATAGATTGCAAAGCCCTCTGGGGCAAATTTGTAATTTGTGATATTAGACTATACAAAATAAACTGAATTGAATTGAAATTATCCAATATTTTACACCTGACAATTAAGTGCTTTAAAATATGAATACATTTGAGGACACATGTTCAATCTTGCCTTTAGGACCAATAGTTTGATCAATATAAAGTTTACATTTTTCTTCCTGGGCTTTTAACCACACCTCACTGTCTTTAGCGGAGTGAGTTTACTTGTTTTTGAACAATGGTGTTGTTGACAAAAACACGAGATGGAGCTGAAATCTCTGGAAAACTGCTACAATTAATAATTAATTTGTATTTAATTCACACTGTCTGCTTATTACATGATGTCTCGTATGTTTCCTGCACTTGTAGTGCTGCGTGATGTCACAAGCTTAAAAACCTGGTTAAAAAATGAACAGTGTTAGCGGTTTCAATAACAGTGAACCAATTTTCAAAATAGACGATCTTTAGCATTCCATTCGTTGCCTGTTATCACGTGGTGCATGTGTTTACATCCGGGTTCGTGTAGTTTAACTTCCGGAGCTGCGCAATGGGAGTCAGCTGACAGTAGTAACCAACCAGCGGGTGTAACATATCAACTGAAGAGACCCTGAACGGAGGAAAAAAACCTTCCTCTCTCTTTCCGTATCAACGGCGGAGAACCGGACAGCCGTTGTCCCCTGATACCCGGCCACGTCTTCCCGTCTTCCGCAGGATGAGTGTCGGTGCTCCGAGAAGCCTGGCCAGCTCGGGGCAGAAGCCCATCGCGGAGATCCTCCACCCGCTATCCGCAGCCGAGGAGCAGCTCTCCGTCACCGTCGGAGGGGACAAGGTAGGGTCCGCTGGGGCTGTTCTGAGACCAGTTTGAGACAGTCCGGGGAGATGGGGAGAGGAGGACGGGTCACCAAACTACGCTACAAACTACACGTTACACCAACCTGTTTTCACTCTGGTCCCAGTACTTGTGGTTAAACCCATTAAATAAGTAGGAGCAACGTGATGGAAGTTTAACGGAGGAAACTGGATAAACATTGATTTTAAGCCTGGATAAACCGTTTGAGTCACTGATTCATGAATGCCATATTTCAGAAACCAAAATCGATGTCTTAGCGAGCTCACACTATATCTCGTCAAAGGACTTAAATTAAACAAACAAAAATATTAAGAGGGAACGATCTCACCGATGCGCACAAAGTACACAAAGGCGAGGTTTCTGTGATTAAACTGGATGGTGTGTTTACACGTTGCGTTGTAATGACTCCTCTTTACACGTATTCTTGGTTAGAAAACAGATTTCTCTCGTTCCACTTAGTAGAAAAGGGACCTGGCATCTGGAAGCAAGGATATACCAAACAAACAAACAAACAAACAAACAAACAAAACATGCTTTTGGTTCTGTCTGCCGTTGTCTGTTTTACTGATGCGTGACACACTTATATTGTGCAGTTTTTATTGCCAATAAGAGATGCTGTGATGCATGCTTTCTTTTTGTGTTTGTTTGTTCATTCATGAATAGCCAAAGACCACCTGAGGCAAAAAGAACCTCCACACTAATTGAAAATGTGAAGCCTGTTCATGTCACAGAGCGGATATAACGCCCACGACCGAGGAGGCGACGGTTCTGGTCTGTTAGCACAGTATTCAAACCGCCTGTCAACACACTTCAATACAAATGGATGGGCATGTAGATGATGTGGCTTGGGAACAAGTGCTTCTTTCTTTGGTGTGGATCAGGTTTTCTTTCAAAGGATTTCTTAAAAAAAAAATGTTTAACCCTTTTTACTTGTAGACCTAATAGGCAATATCTTGCACATGCATCCCATGATTGTTAGTCATTTTGCAGATCCAGATTTAACATTCAGTTACATTTATTTTGATCAAATGCATTTACAGAATTGGGGGCACAATTTTTGTATATTATAAATTTAGGGTACAGTCTTCACTTATCTTGTTTCCTGAAGCAGAGGTTGCTGTCATTTTTAATATGCCCCTTTTCAACGGAGATATTATTTGACCTATCGCAGCAGGAAAAGCACAGGCGTAAATGGTCAAATTAATAAAGGATTCAGGCATGCTGGCTCACTGTCTGTCCCACCTGGGCCTTCTGAATACAACAGAGCCATCATTAATGTGATTTTGTAAAACACCTGAGGTGTCAAGTCAACATGTCTGCTGAAGAAGCAGCTTATGAAGATGGTAATGTGGATATGACGACCAACCACGTAGACGTTTTTCAGCCAAATCTGTCCAATATGTTTTGAAATAACCTTTGAGCCCTGAAATGCAACACGTAAGCTCGATCACAGTATAACAATGACAAGCAGAATTCAAACTTTATATCCCCTCCCTCATCACGATAATAATAATTATTACATTCAAACATCCCCCCCCCCCGCCCCCCAACTCATGGCAACAGATCTATGACATGTGGCTTTAAAGGTTGTTGCAGTGAGACATTTTAAATGAGATTTTATTTTCAGATCCAGTTTTTAATGACGCCGCCCTGCTGACTCTTTGTTTTTCCGCCCTTCCTGTTGCAGTGGTTACATTTTAACCATTTTTTTATTTTTACATTGCACATTCTGTTGCCTACAGTGCCGGCTGTTTGCTAAACGAGATCTTCAGAGTGCCTTCTAAGTGTGCAGCAACAGCCCATATCAATCCATTGTAGAGATGTGCTGTTCCATTTACTTTGTACGCCACAGGTTGTCCCTTCATTGGAGGTGTAACACTTTCCACAGCCTCCACTTTTGTCCAGTTACTTTTGTCCAGTTATTTTCTTTTTATAGTTTTCTTTGAGTGCTCTCGCTGAGTTGGGATGGAGCCCGCCGGGCAAATTTGCTGTTGCTCCCTAGGTGCTGCTATAGAAAGCACTGAAAATTTGTTATAACAAGTCTGGAGGCACATATTTTACACCAAATTAAGTGTTGTTAATGGAAGTGTGTCATCCTGGAATAGTCTATAGTTTGATAGTGATATTGATCTAAACAGATACTGCACTTAACAGGAACGTGTATCTGTCCTTCGTGTATCCTGAAAAACATGCTAACATACTAACCAGTCTCTTTTCCCAAAAATATAATAAAACAAAAAGTTAATATTTGATAGGTTTATTGTCAACCTAGAGATAGTACAGCAAGCCATTGTTTTCCCGAAGTTGGACATCTTTTTTGTTTTAGGGCTGTAAAAAAGTATCCCAGTCCACAAATGCTCCATTTCTTCCCTCTCGTCCATCATTCGATTAGAGGGCTGGGCGTCGTGTCAGACCATGAGGGGTGTGCACGCGGCCTCAACAAGAGCCCCTTTGACAGATTGAAACAACTGCATCGGCCATCAATCTAGCAGCTCTTTGTCTTGCAGCGTTTCCCATTGCAGCATCTGAGTTTTGATGTCACTATTTGTCTCTCTCTGCGAAGGAAGCCGGGCTGACCAACGGCACGCCGGTTGAGACGTCAAGTCCCGCCTCCACGTCGTCGCTGTTGAACAGGCTGCAGCTGGACGACGACCTGGAAGCGGACATCCGGGACCCCTACGCCGAGGCCGCAGAGACCCGGGACCTTTTTGTCACAGTCGACGACCCAAAGAAGCACGTGTCCACCATGGAGACCTACATCACCTACAGGGTCTCCACCAAGGTCTGCTATTGACTGGTGTCATGGTAACACTGCCCACTTGGCTTTCTGAGGACTGTAGGGGCTGTGATGAACTAATGGGGTCGTAGTGTTTGTTTACCATGTTTTAGCCGGCCTACCCAATCAACAATTTCTGCCAACCATTTTTTTTTTTTCAAAGCATACAATTAATATCTATCCCCCATTTGGTTTGGAGGAGGTAATCAATCCCAGTGAGCATTTAGTCTCCCGTTTTATTATTTTTATTTCCCCCTATTTGTTTTGTTGCGTTTCATGATTGTTTTAAAAACTCTCCTTGATGGTGTGTTCAAGGCAAGTTTTATACCAAAGTGCTATGAGAGAAAGTTTTTAATTATTTTAAATTTATGCAAGAACTTTCAGTTTTAATTTTACTGTGCTGTAATCTTAATACACCCAATGAGTATTTAATGGGCTCAAACATGCAAAACGGGACTCTAACGAGGAAGTCACGTCCCTCCCATAAAAGATGTATATTCCACAGGGCGGATGCATTCACCGACCTATGTTTAAAGTGGACCTTCTGTTCCATCTTTCACGTCCATCTGCCAGTAAACAGAGCAGCAGCTCTCCGAGGCACCACTTACCCTGACGGGACTACGTTTTGCTTTGACCTTCAGCGGAGAGTCGTAGCTTTGGAGTAATGAAAGAAACGGATTCAGAGGGAGACGCTGCCAGCAGCTGCCGGGTCGCATCGTGACGACAGTTGCTATGTGCGCTCAGAGGCCGTGGACAAATATCGCAGCCCACTATGAACACAGACTGTTAATTGAGAGCATGTGGGGGTTGTCTTTTTACACCGTATTGTCAGAGAGAGAGTGTGTGTGTGTGTGTGTGTGTGTGTGTGTGTGTGTGTGTGTGTGTGTGTGTGTGTGTGTGTGTGTGTGTGTGTGTGTGTGTGTGTGTGTGTGTGTGTGTGTGTGTGTGTGTGTGTGTGTGTGTGTGTGTGTGTGTGTGTGTGTGTGTGTGTGTGTGTGTGCATTGTCAGCTAGGTTTCAAGGTCAATAAGCATGTACAGTTATCCTAAATTGGCTGAGACGTCCAGGGACACGCCCACATTTCAAACTAATGTGTACTTGTGAATAGTGTCCTCTAGTGCTGTCTTTTAGGAGGTCATTGATATACTGTATCCTCCCAGCTAACAAAGCAAATGTGTTTTGTGTTTGTTTTCGTCAGACATCACGGGTAGAGTTCGACCTGCCGGAGTACTGCGTGCGACGGCGCTACCAGGACTTCGACTGGCTGCGGATCAAGTTGGAGGACAGCCAGCCGACCCACCTCATCCCTGTAGGTCAAATGAGCCACAGCGCACGCTGACATCCTGGTTTCCGCGGTGAAGCCCCTGACTTACTTTCTCTGCTTCTCCTCTTTCCTCCTCCTCCTCCTCTTCCAATCCCTCTTCCTCTCCAGCCGCTGCCAGAGAAGTTCGTGATGAAGGGCGTTGTGGATCGTTTTTCAGAGGATTTTGTGGAGACGAGGATGAAAGCTCTGGACAAGTTCCTGAAGCGGGTCGCCGACCACCCCGTACTCTCCTTCAACCCTCACTTAAACACTTTCCTCACTACCAAGGTGAGACGACGCAAAGTTCAACTTTTGATTTTTAGGGACAAGAAAACTATTTGTTTCTCACTACGATCGACACGCAGACACATTCGGCTCGGTCGGCGCTTTTCCTGTCACGTGCTTTCATGCACTTCATTTAATGCAGCACTTAGTCATAGTGCGTGTTATTATGTACAGAAATGATCTCGGCAGCGATATTTCAGTAAAATGCTTTACTGCTTCCTTTTGTGTGTTGGGTCTGCCATCAGTCACACATTTAGTCTCTAAGTAGCTGACACAAAAGACGAGACTTTATTGTGGGGAAATAATGGGGAAATAATGTTGTTGCAGCAGTAAGATAATTGGATTCAGAAGTGGAGCATAAACTATATACAATGTAAACTACTAAATACGAAATCAGCTGTGGGGTTCTTTTTAAACACGCATGTGACAGTTTCAGCACATTAACTGTAGGAAAATAATTGAATATCAACATCTGTGGTTGAGATTGTTATTTAAGATTGGGATGAATTGGGTGATTTTCCGCGTTTACACCCAAAAACCGAACACAGAACGCAACCGCTTCATACCTGTTGTCACTGCGTGCGTCTTCAGGACCTGAACAAGCGGCAGGGTCTGGCCCTGCTGAGCAAGGTGGGCGAGTCGGTGAAGCACGTGGCCGGAGGCTACAAGCTGCGGGCGCGGCCGGCCGAGTTCGGCGCCATGGGCGAATACCTGGACACCTTCAACCAGAAACTGGGAACCATCGACCGCATTGCCCAGAGGATCCTCAAAGAGCAGTCGGGTACCAGCACAATCCTATTAAGATCACCTGTATCACCTGCAGGTTGCTGATTCTGCCTCCTTTTTTATTTAGTTGGACACTTGTTAGTTCTATTGGAATTTGGAAAGGATGACTTTCAATATTATTGAGGTACACGTACGCAGGCTTGAAACTGGTTATAAACCAGTTAATTAATTTGATTGTAATGTTGAAGCAAAGGGAGGGAGGGATTAATAAAAACCTGTACCAAATGAGAAAAGTATTCCACCCAAAATGGTAATTAATGAACAACGTAAATAAATATATGGATACATTCAAACTAGATTAATGAATACAAAAAGCAACAAGACTTTGATCTTCCATTTACCAAATGGCTAATCTCTACATACTGGATCAGCAGTGGGTTGGAACGAGCACTTCTTCATTATACTGTTTTTTTTTTGGCGCCAGGAAGCGACATTTTGAAACCGTTGCCTGTGCTGCTTGCAAATGACCTCAAGTAGTACTCCGTATACTCTCCTACTTCTCTCAGGAGACCCACTGCCAGCTTTTTGTGTCTTCTAAGTTACATTGTGCTTGTGGTTAGCTTGTGTCATGCAGTCGTTCGGTCTCTACCCGGGTGGCTGTAACTAGCTTGTGTGAATTTCTCAGCAGTATTGATTCAGTGCTGTAGTGTTTGGTTAGAGGAAACAGCCCCAGACCTTTGGCATGGTTGATAAGTGCAGGCCTAACTAATGCACGTCATGTGATCTTGTAAATACCTGACGCTCGATGTCCTCATCTGTTCAGGGTTTAGATGTGATGCAGTCCGTAGGCCTAAAAATCCGCAGCGCTAGAGCCTTGTTTCCACATTATTAGGACAGGATGGAAACTCTGGGAACTGTAGATGCAGATGATGCATGAGCTGCCGTGCAGGCTTTATAAGCAGCCCGGTGTTTAGCGATCACCCTCGTGTAATTTAGCAATCCAGATTTTTTTCCATTGAACATGCCAATCTCTCCATATCGCCTGTGAGGAAAGGGAGAACGTTTTGCTGCCAGTCCACCAGTGGAATAAAGTATTCGCTGCTCAGCCTTCAAATCTAGACACGGATTATCCACAGGTCATTAAGAAGTATGAGAAAAGTAGAAGAAATTTAAATTGTATAAAGGAAATAAGAGCATAACTATTATTTCCGGTTTGCTTGTCTAACCACCTTCTTTTTTTGTTTTTTTTAACCCCACTAGAGTACCTGACGGAGCTTCGTGAGTACGGCACCGTGTACTCCAGCTGGGCGGGATCAGAGGACGAGCTGCGGCGCCCCCTGGAGGGCGTGGGCGGCTGCGTGACGACGTGCTGCGGAGCGCTGGAGGACCTGGGTGACGGCATGAGCCAGGACATCCTGCCCGTACTCCGAGAGTACGTCCTCTACATAGAGTCCATGAAGGTGAGAGGGACGAGGGGTAGCACGGGACATTTAGTTTAGTTTAGTTTAGTTTAGTTGGTGTTGTAACGAGCGGGATGCAGGACAGCAATTCAACCTGGTTATCAATTAGCCTTTATGGCCAGCAGTTGGTATACAACGCAGAACCCAGATGTAAGTAAAGCATAATCTATTTTTCATTTTTAAAACCTCTTTTGCACATTTCCCTTATCAACGTCATTGATTTTTGTAAATATGTAGTTATTCTGAAGAAGAGGCCATGTGACTCAGTGGTACACAAGCAACTCAAAGTGTGACTTTGGAATGTCACTGACAAATAGACGGCAATAGGTTTTCCCTACGATTTTAATACTTATTTTGTTTGCTTGACAAGATCTTTTTTGAACTGTTTCACACGCACACACATTCTTATTATGATTATTTATTTCATTTCCACCTATGAGCAGCTCCTCCTGTTTCTTTTGTCTGAGAATAGTGTGCATCAACAACACACAAAGAACCCAATAACACACAAAATAAAACCCTTGTTTTGTGGCTGATTGCAGAGCGTTTTGAGGAAGCGAGACCAGAGCCAGGCGGAGTACGAGGGCCGACTAGAAGCAGCCGTGTTACGCAAACAGGAGGACCGAACGCCAGTAAGCCTCCTCCTTCCTCTCGTCACAGAGTTCACTTCACAATATTACTTTCTGTGATGAGTATAGTATTAAACTGGAAAATGTAAATAATGCAAGATGTTTAATAGTCTCTTTTAAAAAAAATATAGAAAGATTCTCTGGATTTTAGAGGGAGAACTGGTCCAGTCTTCTGTCACTTTGTCAAACTTCACATATCTCTAACGCAACCCTCCCCTCCAAAACCCCCTGCATCACCTCGACCCCCCCCCCCCCTCCGGTTGTAGCCTGCACCCTGCAGTGTAGTGTAATGCCCCGGTAGCTGTAGCGCTCTCTGTTTTCGCCGTAGATGCCGCTCGAGGTGGAGAAATGCCAGGACAAAGTGGAGTGTTTCAACGCCGACCTGAAGGCCGACTGGGAGCGCTGGCAGAGCAACAAGAGACACGACTTCAAACAGCTTCTTACCGGCATGGCCGACAAAAACATCAACCACTATGAAAAGGTACGCAGGCCGCTGTAAAGCAGCGTTATGACTGAAAAAAAAGCGCCGCACACGCGTTGGACTTTAAATCTCTGTGGGAAGACGTGATTGTCTCGTAATCATTGATCCAAACACGTTCATACTGTTAGGTCAAATTGGGTCATATTCTCTGTATCAAGTGAGCGCCCCGAGGGCTCTGTTGTGGACATTTTGACATCGGAGCTGGGCCAAAGCACAGACCTCTAAATGATGTCAAAAGAGATGCTAGCGTGCACGTTTCCCACAATAAGACACAAAAACAAACTACCTGGGTGGAAAAAAAAGGATAAATGCTGTATTTACATGAAGCTGCAACAGGTTAAATATTTCTGTTGTCTCACTGCATCCACCTCTTTCCCTTCCACTTCATTTGTTCTGCAGTGCCAAGCAGCGTGGGAGTCCCTCATAACTCTCCTCCAGGACAAACAGACTGAAGACAAAACGAGCGAGACGAACTGAAACATCTCCTCCTGCCGATGGTCTCTCTCTCTCCTCTCTCTCTCTCTCTCTCTCGCTCACACACTCTCATGCCAAGGAAAAGGAACAACCAGGCTGCAGATTAGAACTGCTGGACTTTGCCCCCTGTTCTCCAGTGAGATGATTGTACAGAGGGGAGCCATCTCTCTCAGAGATTTGACCTGCAAAGGAGGTAACAAATGGTACATTCTTGGACACTTGAGAGACTTGCTCTGTACAGACATTTCCCTTTTTCTACTTCATATTTCCATTTACAGTCGGTTGCCAATGCTAGTGGTGTTTTTATTTAGCCGCGTGCTCGCTCTCCATGTTCGCATTGAGCCAAATGTGAAGGATGACTCTTCGGCGACGAATAAAACCGATAAGATCACAGGATGTTGCGTGAGTGTGAAGTATGAGGTCGTATTCAGAGCATCCTCGAGATTTAGATTTATTCCCGTCAGGATGTAAAACCCTTTTTTTATGTAACACTCAAACAATACTCATGCAATTCTCTTTCATTTCCTAAAGGCACCATATTGGCTGTAAATTAAAATGCAACATCTTATACTTAATTTAAGGGTCATACATGTTTTTTTTGTTTTTTTTCAGGTTTCAGCCCATACACTCATGTTTGCCATTTACTGTTGACCTCTTTTATGACCTCATAAATGTTATGGTTTTTCCCTATCTTTCCCGCAAACCATTGTCATCTCGTGACCTGAAACTGACCGCGTCATCAGAGCTTTTGAACTTGTGTTCAACCTCAAGTAGCGCACCGGCGGAGCAAAGATGTCAAAAGGAAACAAATAAAAATCAAAAGAAGCCAAAAGCAAAGTGTGGGTTTCCCTTCAGCAGGGAAGGGGCCATTGTGTGCTTGTGTTGTAGCAGCACCACCTGGTGGTTAAGATGAGAATAGTTTTCATACCTTTTGAAACCGCTGGCTTAACTTAACAGCGTGCTCCTTCTGTTGGTTTCTCATGATATCGCCTTTTGTGTTTTGTTTTTTGTGCCAAGGCCATTTCCATCCATTTCACCTCCCTTCAGGCAAACACTGAATGTTGGTCAGGGATGCCAAATGGCGCAACAGTCAGATTCACCCAATGAAATGAACACGGGGAGTTGAAAGTATAATTTATTGCCTTTTTCTTAAACAAATGAAAACATTTGGCTGTCACCTTTTAAAAAAAAAAAAAAATAATAATAATAATTTTGTTGCCGTGATCTAGGAGCCTAAAGGTCAAACCTCACCAATGATGACCAGGCACAGCTTCCCACAACCACATTTACAAAGCTTTTGTTCATTTCATTGCACGTTAATGTTTCCCAACACGTGTAATGATCATTTCTGTTTTGATAAGAGTTTCTTCAGCGTAATTGGATGTCTTTCAGAAACAAGGTGCTGATTTGAGGTTTCGGGTCATGTGCTCTTCGAGGCCTCTGTGTTTTTAGTCGTTCCTTTTGTAAATGCCCATTGGTCAGATTGTCCCTGAACGCTCCTCGTGTCTATAGATCCTCTGTGTTGAGAAGGAACTGGCTGCTGGTAAACTGGATTTATTACGCTGCCGGTTTGTCTATATTTATCCCTCTTATTTTCCCCTTGAGTGTTTTTAAAAGCACAAAGCAGATACTGTTTTTTCTTACTACCAGAAGTCAGTGAGGTGA